>NW_024466709.1:0-22267 GCF_017591425.1 Ochotona curzoniae
TAGCAGCAGCATTTAAATTAGCCAAAGGGTAGAAACAGCCCATGTCCCCAACAGATGAACAGATACCAAAACTGTGCCTCTCCCCACTGCAGCCAGCCCTGCTGCAGGGACAGAGAGAGGTGGGCGAGGCACTAGCAACTGAATGCTGGTGCACCTGCACTGGGGGCACTCCCAGAAGTGAAGCTGAGGCTGAACTCTTTCTCTGTTCACATTTTGTGAGCTCTACAGGCTGTGGAGGCCTCACTCCTGGGAGTCCTCATCCTGTCCTATGCCCTACCTGATCTTAGGATCTGTGATGGGGGAGGCCACCTGGTCCTGGGCCCTCAGATGTTGCTAACACCACACAGATATTCAGGACAGATGTGGCTCCCTAACGCTCCATCCCACAGAGCCCATCCATCCCAGGGTGACACATCCCAGGTTCTTCCCAAATCCTACATCAACTCAAACCTTTCCATAGACAGGTCTATGTGGCCACATGACACACATCCACTTTGACTCCTCCCAGTGTCGTTACAGGCTCAAGGACACACTGCCCATTTTATCACACTCCCTGTCATCGCTCGTCAACTCCCCTGGGCCCAGAGACGAGCTCTTGGGGCCTTGATCCCAGGTTCTAGCTCCCCAGTGTCAACCTGTTACCCACTACGTGTGCACAGGCGTACTTCCATCCTGATTCCTGGGCCCTTTGCTCTGACGCAACCCTCCCTGCAATGAAATCTCTGGGGGCCTTGGGCCTCCACCGCTGCCTCCCAAGCATCCACGACAGCAGCTGGGGTAGAGAGATACAGTCACCACCTGGTGGGAATGATGGGGCTATGTCCATGACCCTTTGTCCTAACAGAGTCTGTGAGCTGGCTAGCCTGTGCTGGCTCTAGAAACAGACTCCTCTGCTCTGCTTGAGCCACTGGTGCTGGCAGATATGGGGTACAACGGGGTGACCCACGGAGAGTGGGGTGGCTTTCCAGACCTGGGGCTGTCCCTCCCTGGACCACAGAACATCATCTCATCCCTTCTCTCCTCAGGCCTAGGGTTGGGGCAGCTGTTTCGAATGCTGCATGGGGCCCCTCACCACCCATGTCCTGGTGCACACCCTGCCCACAGCCACACTGTCCCTGCTAGTCTTGGCACCAGCCCCAGGTGGGGTGAGGGATCTTGCAGGCATCCTGCCCCGCCCCTGAAGCACCTGTTCTTTATGTAGACAATACAGGAAACTTTTGGGGTAACTGAAAGTGAAGTAAGCACAATATTTTTCTCAGTAACTGACATTAAAAGAAATATTTTGTGCTGTGTACCATTCTGTATTCACAATCAAGGAAACACTACATAAAAGTTTTTAAATAAGGAAACAAATTTACCATTAACAAAACTTTTTTTTCAATCCCGAAAGTGCACTGGCTACTGAAAATAATCTCCTAAATTAACCTATGAATATTAATGCCAAATTAAGAACAATGGTACAAGATGTGAATGGTGCAGAATTAGCACGTGGGTTTCTTGTTTGGCTTTGTGTATTTTAAAATGATCAAAATTTAGGTAAATTGACTAATACATATGTCTAACACCAGTTCTTCATGGTTTTATATTT
Source organism: Ochotona curzoniae (assembly GCF_017591425.1). NCBI lineage: Eukaryota > Metazoa > Chordata > Mammalia > Lagomorpha > Ochotonidae > Ochotona > Ochotona curzoniae. The sequence goes on from NW_024466709.1 coordinate 1,589, forward strand.
TTAAATAATTTTATACTTATTTTATATTATTGGAAAATCAGGTATACAGGAGAGACAGAGAGGAAAATGTTCCATCCAATGATTCACTCCCCAAGTGACCATAACGGCTGGTCCTGCACCGGTCTGAAGCCAGGAACCCAGACTGTTCTGGGTCTTCCATGTGGGTGCAGGATCCTGAGGCTTTGGGCCATCATGGACTGCTTTCCCAGGCCACAAACAGGGAGCTGGATGGGAAGTAGGGCTGCTGGGATTAGAACCGGTGCCAGAATGAGATCCTGGCACATGCAAGGTGGGGACTTTAGCTGCTAGGCAACCATGCTGGACCCTCTTCATGGTTTTAAACATCTCAGTCAAATGTCAATCATAGCTATCATTAAGGACTCACTAGCCTCTGAGGGCTAGGTGTGGCTCCAGAGCCCAAGGAATGCTCAGCAGACAGGCCCTGGGCCTCAGCCTCACCAGTGCTACTCCCACGCTGCCTGGGGCTCCTGGAGTCCCTTGACATATACACAGCAGCCCCGGCCTCCCTGCTGACAATAGCTGCTGGGTGTCTGTGGCCCTGGTGTCACTTCTGGGCCCTCTGCTCATAGACACCACGAATCTGCCCCCAGGAGCTTCACCTCTCCCAGTGGGCAGGTGTGTGCTCTGGGTCTGAGCAGCTCCTGCTCCCAGCTGAGGTCCCCACCTTGCTCTCCTGGTACATTGGGCAGCGTGTGCAGCCTCAGTGGAAACTGCAGCTCTCCCAGCCGCCAGGCCCTTCCCTCCTGCAGAGCTGCTTGCTCCCTTGAGCCATTCCTGCATCCTGGCCCTTCCAACCTCTGCCTTTCTTCCCTGTGTCCCGCTGGGCTGTGTCAGCGCCCTCACCCTAGATGGACGTAGAGTGGTGAAGCTGGACCATGGCTGCTTCCTCCCTCTCTGTAACCCTGCGCCCATCCTTGTCCTTGTCCTGTATGGTCACTCTCAGGACAAGGACATGCAGGCCCCTCCGCATGGTGAGGCCCAGGTCTCAGCGGCCTCCTCCCAGCACTGCTGCTCGGACCCTTCCTGCCTTGCAGGGCCTGCCCCCACCGACCCCTTCCTGTAGTTCCTGCTCCCATCTCGTGGTTTCTGTGCTGGGATGAGGGTTCATGTCCACATGGGCCTCTGTGTTCCTGAGCCTCTTCTCCAATACTGGGAGGGGCAGCCGCCTGGAGTATGGCATCAGCATGCAGATAGGTCCGGGGGATCCGTACTCCACGTCTGTGGAGAGCCATCGGGAGGGCAGGGCAACATGGCATCAGTGTGGGCCTGTAGTCTCAGCCCCATGGGGGCACTGACGGTTCTGCGAGTCTCAGCCTGAGTTGTGTACCTGCCTCTTGACTTCTTTCCTCTTCCTCCTGCAAGTCTTCTCATCACCAGTGAAAGCCACCACGGCAGCACGCAGATAGATCATCCAGGGGATCCTGAGGGCTGCGGGCACCTGTATCGGCTTATCATACCCCACCAGCTGACACATTTGGAAAGCCAGCTGGGCCTACAGGCTGCAAAGGCTCTGCCACGTGGATTTGTTGCCCTGTGTCCCGCGGCCGCAGTGACATGCCTGGGGAGTGTGGCCAGCCTTGCTCGAGATCACATGTCCTCGGCTCTGCACCTTCAATGCTTGCTTGGATTAGTAGTTGCTGTGTTTTGTAGTTGCGCTCATCATTCGCTTTCTCTTTAGTACTCTGGTTTTAGTTTTGCCCTTCTTAACGCACCAATTACTCATTTTTACCCTCCCCTATAGCAGTGTTTCTTAGCAGAGTGCTTCCAGCCCCTCCTGTTAGAACACTGCTGTTGCATATGCAGTGTATCCGTAAGTTCGATTCCCAGGGCAGCCAGCACTCTGATACGAATAAACTTGTTAAGATTGGTCATAAAAGAATTGGCCTCCCGTACACCTTCTCCAGTGTTCTTTTATTATGGAGACCAGTATCACTTCCCTCCACTCTGAAGGTTTTTTTTAAGATTTATTATTTTTATTGGAAAGTCAGATATATAGAGAGGAGGAGAGACAGAGAGGGAGATCTTCCATCTGATGATTCACTCCCCAAGTGAGCACAACGGCCAATGCTATGCTGATCCGAAGCCAGGAGCCAGGAACTTCCTCCAGGTCTCCCACATGGGTGCAGAGTCCCAAGGCTATGGGCCATCCTCAACTGCTTTCCCAGGCCACAAACAGCAAGTGGGGCTGCCGGGATTAGAACTGGTACCCATATGGGATCCCAGTGCATTCGAGGAGAGAACTTTAGCCACTAAGCCACTGTGCTAGGCCCTGAAGGTTTTTTCAGAACACTTACTGCAGAGTAAATCTACTTAACAAAGCCCCTCGTTTCCCTTTTTGTCTTAAAAAATTCTTCATCTTGGCACCATTTTTTAAGGGTAATATTCACAGGCATAGGATTCTAAGTTGGTGATTTTTCCATTCAACATTTAAAATATCACCCAAGTTCTCTGCTTTGTCCGGTTTCTGAGGAGTGAGCTGGTTTCATTCCTGTCCTTGTTTCTCTGTGATGGTTTATTCAAGCTTCAGTCATTTTCGGAGTTCTCTGGAGGCCCACCTGGAGATGCTTTTGGTATTCGTCTCAAACTACGGAAAGTTTGGTTTGATGTCTGTCAATAATTCTGGAAAATTCCCAGCAGTTATTTCTTCTAACATTTCTCGTCTTCCTTCTCATTGTTTCCACAATGCAAGTCAGTTACCTTCTCTAATTGACCCACACTTCCCAGGAATCAGTTTTTTTCATTGAGAACCCTACGCAGACTAATTGTAGTTTGTGATCTCTGTTTATTAATGTGAAGAACTGAGTGACAAAGAAAGAGGGAGACAGAGAGAAATTCTCCACCTACTGCTTCACTCTGCAAATATCCTGTAGAGCCAGATCAGATCAAAGCCAGGAGCCAAGATGCCATCCAGGACTCCCATACGGATGGCAGAGGCCCAAGCATGGAGCCAACACCTGCTGCTTCCCAGCGTGCTCAGCGGCAGGAAGTTGCGCGCAAAGTGCAGGCAGTGTGAAGAGGGCGTGAGCATCCCAAGCAGCACCTTCACCCCTGTCTCACACTCCTGGTCCAATGTCGCTGATGTGATTGCCTGTTAACGCACCATCACCAGATACAGTCACACAGCAAGGCTCAAGTCTACTGTAAGCAATTCGGTGCTTATTGAAGTCTGTTCTTGGTTCTCCTTTGTTTTTCCAGCATTCCCGTGCGACTGAGTTGTGCAGCCGGCCTGCTGTGCTCACTGCTGACGCCTGCCCTCCGTGGCTCCTCATGCGGCTTTAGGCTTGGGCCACACTGGTACAGACTCCATCTCACGAGCCTCCGTAGGGCCCTGGAAAGGAAGCAGGTCCTTTTCTCTGTTGTTCTTTCCCGTTAATGTCTTGCCTCTTTTCCTCCCCCATCCCTCCCTCTCTCTGTACATACACTGGGTATTCACTTAGTATTTGTCCCGAAGTAAACTTTCTCTGACTTCTAGTTGGGCTTTGAAATGCACCGATATCCCGCATCTTCTGCACAGCCGTGCTTGTTCCCCTCGTGACGGGGGCTGACCTGGAGCCTCACTTGCTGCTGCACAGGAGCACTGTTGGATCAGACTGCACAGACACAAACACAGCCTTCCAAGCACGGTGCCTCGCGGAGCACATCACTCACCCCACTGTATGTCAAACCACTGTAAGTTGGGTGCTTCCTGTCTACGCATGCAAGCAGAGCCCAGGAGCACGTCCACCTTGCAGATGCATTATGAGCCAGGAATACTTCATAAGCCTTGTGAATGTCACAGGCCGTTTACATCCTGCTCCTCCAACCCCTGGCCCAGATCCCTCCACTGAAGGTCAGTGTGGCTGGACATGGGGCCTTTTCACAACTAAGTCTTTGGTCTGCCAAGCTTTGTGTCCTGTTAGGAGAGAGGCAGAACAATTACTGCTCTGGCCGCCCAGGACTCACACAGTGGGAAGGAAGCCCCCCAAACCGAGGGAAGAGGCCTCAGAATGAGACCTGCTCAATGCTGGGCACCTTGGAAGTGTGAGACACACATTTTGTTTTTCTCAAAGAAATGACCAAAGAAGTCAAGGCTGGGCCCCTAGGCTATGCCACGAGGATGTCTGTGACCAGGAAGCATGGATGTCATATGGCATAACCTCAGCTATGTGGAATCCTTGCAGATACTTAACTGCATTCCCAGGTCACAGGGCACTGACCAGCTCTTAGTAAGAACTGAAACTCTTCACTCTGCAAACAAGGCGTTTCTACATGGCAGATACCAGGTGGACAACGGCCATCTGGACCATGCAGGAGGGGGTTGGGATGCCTGAGCTGGACCCACACAACAGCTGTGGGATGCTACCAAAGCGACGCAAACTCTCCACCACCGCTGCAAGCTCCTTCTGTGCAAAGGGAGTGTGACTGCGCTGCCACGCTCCACTGTGTCCTGGCCAAGCTCTGTGATGACCACTGTTCCAGAAGGCGCCCATCCATGGGATGCTCAACATTGACTGTAATAAGTAAGTCACATGTTTGTGACCTCTCCAGGAGGGCTGAGGGCCCCACCCTAAGCAGGCGACAGGATGCAGGCGATGTGAGGCCCACCTCTGGGGAGTGGGGGGAAGGGTGCTGGAGGGGCTCGTGGAAGGTAACCCCCAAAACAAGGACATGCCTGAGGCTGAGGCTGAGGCTTACTCACAGGCCTTGAGGCTCATCTGGGAGACCCTGGGGAAAGGAGCCTGCCGGGAGCTTTTGAGCAGCTGAGCAGCGGTAGGATGCATATGTGCACAGCCCCCAAAACCAGGAAGATATAAACCAGCAGCCAGAGGATGGCGGCTGCGCGTCCACGCCTTCTGCCCCACCTACAAGAATCAACGTGACTGCTGAAAGCTGCTGCCAGAGGGCAACACTCACGTAGAAGGGGTGAGCCAGGCCCAGGCAGGGCGCTGCGCATGCAGCCCTCACAGAATGACTTACAGGCAGCGGGAGGCTCTGTGCGGCAGGGTGAGCACCTGTTCAGCACATCCAGTGGATCCACCTGAACTTCTCCCTTTCCAAATGAACACAGCAACAAAGGAATCAGAGGCCCGGGAATCTGGGAGGCAGCATGGGCCTTGGGAGGTCCTGGCTTCTAAGAGCTCCTAAGGTCACCTAGGAACACTTCTGCTGTGCAGGGACTACACACACACACACACACACACACACACACACACACACACACACACACACACACACACACACACACACACACACGTATATACCCACATATGTATACACACATGCATATATGTACACACACACACACACACACACACACACGTATATACCCACATATGTATACACACATGCATATATGTACACACACACACACAATTACATAATCACTTTACAGGTCTCCTATACCCCTTTACCACCAAGTCTTACTGTTAGCACCAGTGTTGCTTGCTTGCTAAATGGAGATCGCTTTAAATAAATATGAGGTATGTCATGGCAGCCAGCAAGACAGCCAAACCCATGACAAGCAGCCACCGTAGGCAACAACATTCCTAAGGGCCTGTGGACATGGCCCTCGGCTCACCACACAGGGGAAGACAGCCGTCAGAAGTCCACCCACACTTACCCAGCATGCCCGCCTTCCTCTGCCACTCAGTGGCACCCAGGGTCCCCAGGATTACCTCCGAGTCCTTCTCTTGGAATCCCACCAATCCCTTCCAGAATTCCTCCCCAAACTCAAGAGTCTGAGCCCACAGCTTCCCAGAATACATTGCTGTGTTCTCAAGACTTGACATCCAGGATGAAGCCTGCCAGCTGTCAGCCACCTGGGCAGTAGTGAACTCTCAGACTTGGGCACTTTGTCCTTAGGAGTACAGATTATCTTTTGGGATACTGGCTGCCACCTTACCATCGCAGCATCCAACACCTCCTGCAGAGACGAAGCCCGCCGCAGGAGATGCTAAGTCGCAGTTAGAGAACCGTGAAAGTCAAGATATGTTCCTCCCCATCACGATGCCCGAGACCTCCAAATGCTAGCCTCGAGTCTCAGTTCCTCCCTGCCCAGACAGGTCATGGAGCTGTTTCTACTGTATCCGTCTGTTTCAATGCCCTGCCTTGGGGCACAGCTGCCTGGGAGCCAGCGGCCACGTGCCTCAGCTCCTGTGCCTTCCCTACTGGTATATTTGTGTGGACACTGGTAAGAAGTTCACCATAGGCCTTCACAGAGCACAGGCAGGCTGAGCAGCTCACACTCGCGTGAGCAAAGGGGCACCTGTGCCTGTGGCGGCCAGAGCAGGTGGGTGCTGTAGAGAAGGGGCTGCCTGGGGACACCAAACCCTGCGCGTGTCTCCACCCTGCCTCCACGGGGCAATCTGTGAATCCAAGGCCAGCCAAAGGAGAGAGTGTGACAGCCAAAGTCCTCTCTCCCCGAAAATATGTTTTATTCTTGCGTTAGGTTTGTGTTTCCAATCGTGAATACAAAATGCTTAGAAAGTGGTTACAAAACAGCGTGAACCGGACGCAAGAGCGGCTGGCCCTGAATGTCGGTCACCTCTCGGCTCAGACGACGCAACTTGGGCCTGGCATCCGGGGCCAACTCAGTCGGGCTTCTCACTCTCAGGACCTAGAAAACAAGAGCGCCACAAGCTGGTTAGCTGGCTGCCTGGGTGCCGGCCTCCACTGGGAGCCTGACCCTGACCCTGACATATGGCCAGCGCTCCCAGGAGATGCCTGAAGCAAAGATGGCACGGCAATGCCCAAACCAGGCCAACCTGGCTCCCGCATGGCCCAACCACCAAGTCACTAAGTGAAGCTGCAGGGGCACTGGCTCTGGGACACACAGGTCCTTCTTGTCCTGAGCAGAGGTGTCCAACCCCAACTGGACAAGCAGGAGACACCAAGACCCTCAGTTGGAATCAGGAGGGGAAGGTGCTCTGGGCGAGGCCGCTGGGGGAACAGCTAGCCAGTGATGCCCACAGAGGGGCCTCTCCCCAACTCACCGTATTTCATAAGGTCACTGCCCTACCAGAAGACCAGCACCTCTCAGGTAAATGATGGTGACCCAGCCTCCAAGGCCTCATGATGGAGGTGTCCCAGCCTCCAGGATAAAACGAGGGGTCTGCAACCTGGCATGCTGGAGGGCAGCCCCAGTGTATACGGGTCAGAGGCCTACAGCTGACCACATGACACTCCCCTTTATCTGCACTTGGGAGCACAGCTCTGTGCAGGCTAGCATCCTTGGGGCCTGGCCCCACCAGGCCAGAGCAGCATGGGAGGTGGGGGGCAGGTAGCCTCTCTATTCTCTGTGCTGTGTGCAGCCTGGCTGCTTCCTTAGCCTCCTCAGCCTCCCCAGCACCCGTATTCCCTTCTGTATAATGCAAAGGGCAAGGCTGTGGGCACAGAGCTGAGTTATAGCACGCTCTAGCCTGTCTGAAGGCACATGTTTCCATCCTTCCTGCAGACTGGTTTTACATGGACAGAGGACAAGAAAAAGATGTTCCACAGTGTTTTCAAGCACAGATATTTATTTTCTCCTTCATATGTACAGTCTCATGAGGTTTCCCCACACCCCTCCCGTCCCATGTGAGGAAAGGACTCAGGCCGAGGGAGGGGTGCATGGCCTCCATCCCTCAGAGGGAGGACTCAGGGCACCACCCCGTTACACAGAAGGGAAGTCTCGTCACAGTGTCTTGCCTAACCAAAGGCTGCACAATGACGTACGAAGTCCAACCTTGACTGAATCGGTGGAAGCGTGTATTTAAACCAAAATAATTCCATGGGTCCCAGCTCTAAGCACAGCAGAACCCCTGAGTACACAGTGGGCTGCCTTCCAGCAGGAAGCATCCGCCTGTGGTGGAGGCGAGGGCTTCACCCACACCCAGGGCTGCCGTGTGCCTATCAGAGACCATGCCTATGCAAATCTCCAGAAGAGGAGCCTGTGGTCAGCAGGCCCCCCTGGAAATCATGGACAAGGAAGGGAAGTAGCCAGGAGGGGGCAGTGCTCAGCCTGCTGGGTACAGGGGCAGGTGCAGGGAGTTTTTGAACCTGTGCGCTTACAGCCCAGCCCTGGGCTACGGAAGGCTTTGCTCACTGGGCAGTTTCTAGTAGGTTCCTCAGAGACCAGCTTCACTGCTGATGCTCCTTCCTGAATAACCTGGCCATGAAGCAAGGCAAGGAGCCTGCCCCGACTGAGGACCTAGTCCGGCTGGCCTAGCATGCGCAGCTCTTCAACAACCAAGATTACAATTTCAGTTCCCCCCCTCCCCCACTTTCTTAAAAAAACACCAAAAACCAAAAAAACTAACCAAAGATCAGCTTGGGAAGTTTTACACTAACACAACTCCACATAGTAAATGAAGACATCAACATTCAGGCCAGTTGTCAATAACATACCTTTTCTCATACTTTTTTTTTTTTTTTAATACCTCCTCCCATCAGGAAATGCTGCAATCAAGACCCTGCACTCCTGGAAGGTGATGACATGGTGCTAACCATGAGCTGAAGGACAGGGAGTGGGTGTGAAGAGCGTGGGGAACTGACAGTGAAGGGGCCCACAGCATCAGCAAAATCAAATCTGGCTGCTGTGCGTTGCACCCTCGTGGCTGGCCCTGTGCCTAGGGGACCAGGGAGAGACACAGGGCCAGAGCACAACCCGCTTCCCCTGAGCAGTTCAGCACGTTCACTCCGGCCAGTGGCAGGGCACAAGGCTATGTGATGCGGAGCCGAGAGGCAGGAACGCTGATCGCAGATGGCCACAGAAATGCTGGCAACATGGTTGGGCTACTCTGGGCTGCCCAAGGCCCCCAGGACACAGGCACTGGGATCAGGCCTCCGTACTGACCCAGAGGCAGCGCATAGGGCAGAGTGGGGAGGCTGGGGCAGGCAGTACCTGGTGTGGGCACAGGCAGGGCTGGGATGGCTCCAGGAATGGCTGCAGTGCACAGAGGGCCGGGCACTGGGGCCAGACATGCTGTCCCCATTCCTGCTCGAGCTGTTGGCATCTGTGGGACAGAAACAGAGGACAGAGTACACAAGGCTGTCATTGGCTGGCCTGCCCTTTTGGCTCCCGGGCTCCCTGAGGTGTCCGTCCTCAGAAGAGAGTGGACCCTGCCCATGGCAGGCCAACATTCCCAGGGCTGGCACCAAGGAGATGCTACACAGCCAGGCCAACTAGGCCACAGCAGCAGCTGGTCCCTATGGGCAGAGTAGTCCACCCCTCCACTCAGCTGACAGCCAGGCCTCCTGCTGGACTGCTGCTATGGCAGCGATGTGGTTCAATTGTCCCTCCAGGGGAGGGATTTATGCATTGGAGGCCTGGTCTTTTGTAGTGTAGTGACATGGCAAGGCGGAATCTTTAAGAAGTAAGGCCCAATAGGAGATCTCCTGTCACTGGGAGATGCCCTTAAAAGATACCATGGGATCCCAGTCTCTCTGGCTTCCTGCACTGCAACGAGGTCATTCCCTCCCTCTGCTGGCAGGCTCACACTAGAGGCTTTACCAATGAAACCACTCAATATTGGGCTTTTGGCCTCCAAAGCTGTGCACATTCTGAATAAGCCTCTTTTCTTTATCAAGTCAGCCTTTCAGGAATTTCATTATAGGATAAAAGCCCAAAAACCAAAACAGTGCCATTATGGAAGACCAGTGCCTGGGCAGAACAGGAGGGCAAGGCAGCCCTTCCCTTGCATTCTTAGTGGAAAGGCCAAGAAGGACAGAAGACCAGCCAGGGGCTCAGCAAAGCCAGCATGGCCTGAGACAGACATCCAGGGACACTGCCACAAGAAAGGAACACACAGGGCAGTGGCTTCCAACACTCAAAATGTTGGCAAGTGGAATCCAGCAACTGACAAAAAAAAAACCCAAAAAACAAAACTTTTCTTCCTGGCTAGGTCTGCCCCAGGAATGCCAGGCTGCTATCCCACCAAAAATCACTATGCTCAACTCCAGTAAGAACCCCGTAGGTGCAGAGGGCTCCTATAGCCCCCGGGCTGGCACAGAAGGCACACTCGCCAGGCTGCGAGCAGCCTTCCATAGAGCTTACAGCCAAGCCCCCTTTAACACCACACGCTCCCCAAGGATCCTGAACTTGTCCTATTATACACTCAGGCTGACTCCCAGCCTCAGCAAGTAAAGGAATAAGGTTCAGACTGGAGAAGGCAAAAGGAAGACGACCTGCAGAGGACAAGACTATATGGAGTCAAGCCACAGGAACAGACGAGCCAGTTTCTAGAACCGAACCGCCAAGCCAGCAACCACATACACTGGCAACAGACGTGCAACTACACAATCAAACCCAAAGAATAAAATATGTAAACATATCTCAAGATGCCAACCATCCGGAGATGAACTGAAAGACACATAACACCTCCTCACCAGATAAACTAAAAGGCAGAGACGCACCTTTGCAGGAACACTCAGCAATGTTGACATATCATATCTCACTGCTTAACAGCTAAGACAGCACTCCCAACAGAAATCAGAGTGGGCTATCTTGGAGAGAGACAGGCTGCCCCTAAAACATGCAGTGTTCCCACTACTGATCAACTTTCACTTTTCATGGCTTCAGTTATCTGTGGTCAACCACAGCCTGAAATAGTAAATGAAAAATGCCAGTTCGTATTCTAAACTCTGAGCCATTCTGAGAAGTAAATCGCAAACCACTTGTCTCTGTCCTGCCTGCGCCATGACTTGGTTTAGCATATTCAGGCTATGTTGCATGTGTATGTGCAGGGAAAAAAAAACTGTGTGTGCAGTGGTTGGTACCATCTGCAGTTTCAGGCCTCCAGGGCAGGTAACAGGGCACTAATCAAGACATTCTTAAAGATTAGCATTTGAGGTACTCTCTCCACTGAAACTCACTACACAGTTACAGTAATTAAGAGTGTGGTCCTACTATAACTCACTGAAACCTAACTGAAACACATCTACACCACCTGACCAATGAATGCCTGGGCGGACCAGTGCCATCAATGCGGAAACCAGGCTGGAACAACCAGCCATAACACACAGAATCACCAAACACGGTCCTTCATCAAATCATACAGAAAAATCAATCTGAGATGGCTTATGGGCCTCAACAGCCAAAATTATAAATCTTCTAGAAGAAATAATTAAAGATCCCATCATTTCACCACTCAGTAATGTGAGAAGACATGGAAAACAAATTCTCTTATCACAGGAACCAAACTAAGGAGTACTAAAGAAGGGCCAACAGAAAATCGCTAACTAGGGGCGACCACCCGTGATGTTGGCATCTTATATGGTTGCTGGTTCAACTTCCAGCTGCTCTGCTTCCAGTGCAACTCCCTGCTGATGACCTGGGGAAAGCAGTGAAAGAGGCTCAATGAAATTGGACGTGTCTGTCTTAGTAACCTTACCTTTCAAGTAAATAAGGAATTTTAAAAGAAAGAATATTGCTGGGCCCAATGCAATGACTCAGTGGCTAAATCCTTGCCTTGCAAGTGCAGGGATCCCACATGGGTGCCTGTTTGTGTCCCACCTGCTCCACTTCCCATCCAGCTCTCTGCTTGTGGCCTGGGAAAGCATTAGTGGATGGTCCCCTCCCCATGGGACCAGGGAGAATCTCCCAGCTTCGCACCAGCTCAGCTCTGGCCATTGCGGCCACTTGGGGAGTGAACAGCAGACCGAAGATATCTCTGTCCTTCTCTCTGTAAATCTGCTTTTCCAATAAAAATAAGTAAATCTTTAAAAATTGCTAGTTAAAGAAATGCAAACCACTATAGAAATTACAAGTGATTTTGAAATGAAAGTGAATAAAATGTTAGATTTCAAAACTCTTGGAATGCAACTCAGAAACCATTAGAGGAGGTTTTTGTCAATTAAAATGCCTAGATTATACAAGGGTTCTAGAACTGCACACCTTAAACTTCTGGAAGAATAAGGTTAAGTCAGAAAATAAAGGCACAAGAAATGAATTAAAACATATCACGAGCAAAGACAAAATGAGTTACAGGAAATGGCTAATAAAATCTACAAACCTCTAAAAGAATGCATGAGGGAAGGAAGGAGAGGGAGGTGAGAAAGCTACGTCACCAAGGATCAGGAATGAGAAAGGGATGGGCGTTGTGAGCTGTAAAATCAAAGGCATGGGCTCCATGCTGGGTATGTGCTTGCAGTGAAGGAATCTCAGCTGAACTTGAGCTGTGGTCACGCAACACGGTGGAGGAATCCACCATGGGGGGAGGGTTATGGGAGGAGTGGTAGGAATCCCAGTACCTATAAAACTGTGTCACATAATAAAAAAGAATAATAATAATAAAAAAAATCAATGCTACGACGATCAGTGTGGAAGCTGGTTTACTTTGGAGGAATAGCAGGGGTTTAGCAAAACCATCACAGAAAGAAACCAACAACAACAAAAAATCCAAATGGTGCTTGGGTAAAATTGTACAAGAAACTGCATCCATAAGGAAGATGCCACACTCCAGGGATGGAGCATGTGATAAACACAGCAAACTGTCAGCTCGTGGTATACAGAGGAGCCTCAAAAAGTTCATGTAAAATGCTCATCATGACAAATGTATTTACATTTCAACTTCTGTATCAAAATAAGCAACTTTTGATGGGCATTTCGGTTGCTTCCATGTTTTTGCAATTACTGATTGTGCTGCAATGAACATAGGGATGCATGTTGGTTTGTCGTAAAACAGGTGTTTTGGATATATTCCTAGGAGTGCTATTGCTGGGTCATATGGTATGCAGATTTTGAGTTGTTTGAGTGTTCTCTGCCCATCAGCAGAAGATTGGATAAGAAAGCTTTGGTTCATCTACTCCATGGAATACTACTCAGCTATTAAAAAAAACAAAATGCAGTTCTTTGTGGCTAAATGGGCACAACTGGAAACTATAATGCTAAGGGAAATGAGTGAATCCCAAAAGATTAGATACACATGTTTGCCTTGATTTAACCTGTAATTTTTGTATGGTTGTTTGTTATTTTTTGAACCTGTCATTGATACTGTCTCAACCCAGAGGTTTCGAAGAATGGAACTTGCATTATTTTTAACATATTGTTTACCCAATACTATGTCAATTAATTCCATAATGTTGTATATTGATATTGAGGCCTTGTTGGGGCTTTTAACTGATCGGATCTTTACTCTGTTAGACCTATCTTCAGACCATAGAAGGTCTCCCCAAGAGGCCACTGAACTTATCTGGACAATAAGACGCTGATCTTCATGCTAGGCATGTGTTTGCAAGCAATGAATCTCAACTGAACTTGAACTATGGTTATGCAACAAGGTGGAGGAATCCACCATGGGGGGAGGGGTATGGGAGGGGTGGGGGGAATCCCCAGCGCCTATAAAACTGTACTACATAATACAATGTAAGCAACAATAAAAAAAAAAAAAAAAAAAAAAAGCAACTTTTGGGCCCAGCATGGTGATCTAGCAGCTCAAGTCCTCGCCTTGAAAGTGCTGGGATCCCATATGGGCACGAGCTCTAATCCTGGCAGCTCCACGTCCCATCCAGCTCCCTGCTTGTGGCCTAGGAAAGCAGTTGCAGACGGCCCAAAGCCTTGGGATCCTGCACCTGTGTGGGAGACTTGGAGGAAGTTCCTGGCTCCTGGCTTCGGATCAGTGCAGACCGGCCACTGCACTCAGTGGGGAGTGAATCATCGGACGGAAGATCTTCCTCCCTGTCTCTCCTCTCTGCATATCTGACTTTCCAATAAAAATAAATAAATAAATCTTTTATTGGAAAGGTGGATATACAGAGGAGGAGAGACAGAGAGGAAGATGTTCTGTCTGATGATTCACTCCCCAAGCGGCCACAACGGCCAGAGCTGAGCCAATCCGAAGCCAGGAGCTCAGAGCTTCTTGTGGGTCTCCCACATGGCTGCAGGGGCCCAAGCACTCCAGCCATTAGCAGGGAATTGGACTCGAGCTGGCACCCAGACAGGCTCTGGCACTGCAGGCAACAGCTCCTTTCCGACTTTTCAAAGTGTCCTGGTATAGAATTGCACATACATTTTAATCTATTCCATGGGTCTTAAAGTTTCCAAAGTATATCAGACAGGAAAATTTCCCACACAACAAACAGAAACAATTCCGCCTGGAAGGCTTTAAGCAACGAACCTACTAAACATTTAGGATAGAAACAATGCCCATCTTTTTGTGAACTCCTTCTACAGAAGGGTCCCCTCTATAACTAATCCTGATAGAACACCACCAAAACCTGCCAGCAGCAGCTCCCCCTCCCCCGTGGTGGTTCCAGGAACCCGGTGCTCAAGCCCACGAGAAGCTATTACCTAAGGCGCTGAGCATCCCTGCCCTTGTGTCCAGCCTGGGAACATGGGTGGCTGTAGGTCTGTGGGCTGCTGGCGCTACCTGGACCCCGAGGTCCTAGCTCCAGCTCCTCCTGTCCCTTTGTTCTTCCGGACACAGGGTTGTGATGCCATTTAGCCCCTGATCCACGACACCCTGAGCCAGATAAGTGCCAAGTGTCTACTCTGAAGTCCCTCTGACACACACACAAGACTTTGCCTGAACTAGAGGCCGCCGCCACCCACCCAGCCCAGCCCCCCTTTCCCGTAGGCAGGCACTCACAACTCTGGACTCGCTGGGGGCAGACCCCCAGCCCGCCTGGGCCTCCATCTCCTGCAGTTTCTGAGTCTGCTTCAGCTGGTTGAGCGTGGGCTTCAGCTGCGTGGCCCCTGCCGTCTTGCTCGTCCACTCGTCCACCAGCTTATGCAGGTCATCCGTGAAGGTGCCCTTCTTGTTGTTGCTGTTGTTCACCTGTGCCTGGACGTGCAGGGTGGGCTGGGGGCCTGGGTCGGGGCCTGGGGCCAGGCTGCTGGTGGAGGACCCTGGGGAGTCACATACAGGCCGGGATTGGTGACGACACACACTCGCCCAGTGCCCCTAGTGGGGCTGGCTGTAGTCATTCTCACGAGATGGCCAAGACCATGGCCCCAACTTGGCCAGTAACACCTTGCTTCAAGAGGCGGTCTGCACAGGGAGCCTAGCTGTCCAGTTTGGCTGCGGGTCACTGGGTGGCGCCATGCAGCTGACACTTAATCCCGTAACCCAGGCCAGGGGACAGCAGCCTTCACTCAGCACCCACTCTGCCTGCTGCCACTGCCCATATCCCACCAGGCTCACGTGGGAGATGTGGGAAAAGTAGCATAGCCTGACACATCTGAGTCGGCATCTTAGGGACTAGGGGTAGATTCCTTGGGCTCTGTGGCTTCCGTGGCCTCAGCATTAAAGAGGAGGCAGAGGGGTGGTGGGAAATACTGCCTGGGTTGGGAGCTGGGAGCGGTGCCCCCGCCTGCCAGCACCTGCCAGCCTTCCAGCGACCCCTGTGGGTAAGTGAGGTGGCACAGAAGGCAGGCCATGCCATTTTGCATTCCCATGAATCTGAATATATCAATTGTTTGGAATTGAACACATTAGTTAGTTGGAATTCAAAGCATCTTTTCCCAGTGGGCCTCTGCTTCACAAAAAGCTAGATTCTTTTTTTTTTGACAGATGAGATTTAAATATTTTCTAAAGTCATGTCCCCTAGCCTGCCCTCTCCAATCCCACACATAACTACCAATTGGTAATTTCAAACAAGCCAATTAAAAAGTTCCCCATATGCCTTTTTTTTTTTATTTTTTAAAATCACCTAATGACCAACTCTTCAAACAAGCTGTTCCAACAATGTAGTGTGCTTTAGTGGCTAGCAATGGAAAAGCACAGACACAGACACTGAAAATTAGTGATGAGATTTCGTACACACATGGAGCTATTTCTACATGAACTTTCAGCCAGAAAACAAACAAACAAAAAGAAAGTAAAGAGCCAGAGAGAGAGAGATGAGTGGCCCAGGCAGACCAATACCCATTCAGTGCTGGTATCGCTCCTCGTGGGGAGGGAATTCATCCTTACACCTCAAGGAAATACTCATTCCTACGGTTTTGGAAAAGGAGCCAATTAATGATTGGGAATTTGTGGGCATTCCAGAAAGAAGGGGAAGCCTGTCAGATGCGAACTGGCGAGACTGCACAAACTCTAGGAGCCACGGCGACACAGCGAGGGCCGGAGGGCGCTGTCCTGCCAGGCAGAAGCCAGGCTGCCCGGCGAGGGGCACGGAGCGGGCAGGGGGTAGGCCCAGGCCGTCTGGCCGCAGGACCCTGGCGCGCACTAGCCACAGGGAAGCCCATGCGATGAGAGGGGAGGGGGACAGAGGGGGTAAGAAACCCGGATAATTACTACTGCTGTGTTCTTTGCCTAGGCACAGACGCTTCAGGGCTGACCCTGCAAGGGAAGAAGAAACGACACAAGACCTTGGGGTTAGGCGAAACGGCACGCACGGCACACGAACCACACCAAAGCCAGAGTCGGCAGTGTGCAGGGAGGGGAAGACGCAAGGCAGCGGCTTGGAGAGGAGGGGCCCCCCGGCTTGGGGCAACAGGCAGCACCCCAAGTGAGTGCGTAGGCTCCTGTGGGTGGGACGGGGTGCCGGGACTAGCCCACTCCCCAAGCCTCAGGGAGAAGTGTGTGCCTCTAGAAGCATAGTCCAGAAAAAAAAAAAAAAAAAATAAATAAAAAGAAAAAGAAGGAAAAAAAAGGGAGGGCAGAGGGGAACAAAACACACCACTTGACCTTCCAACACCAGGCTTTTGGGAGCCCCATGGCAGAGGTAGGAAAACCCAGCCAAAGCCAGGGGCTCAGGCAGATCCCGGCCTGGCCTGGAGGGGTGCTCAGGGATGCCACCACGGAGGTTTTCTAAGTGCAAAAAGATACATTGTTTTGCAGGTTTTAGGCCCATTCTAGCTCCATGGTGGCTGGCGTGGGTGAGGTCAGTGAGAAGTATCAGGGCGGGACCTCCACATGCAGCAGCACCTAGCCTCCTGGTGGTCAGGACCACCTCTACACAGGTCAGTCCACACCTGCCCAGCACCCTGAGCCTCTCCGTGACCAGGGTGGCATCCAGCATCTGGGTAACCAAGCAACATCCAGCAGGGCCTCGGAGCATGAAGGGTGCTGGCACACCCACTTGTCTGCTGGCTACCCCCGGAGGGGGGGGTGTTGCTGGACAGCCAGAGCTGCAATGGACAATACAGGCCTCAACTTCCCCCAAGGTCACTCAGCAAGGCCACGCTGGCATAGAGGGTCTTCCTGTCCCCTGATGTCATACTGCCCAAAGTGGGTGCACCTGTGCAGCCCTCTTCGCACCAAAAGGCAGCAATCTGAACATGGACAGAGCAGGGAGACCTTTGGATGGTGGCTCTCCGCATCTGACCTGAGCTCATTCAGGTTGCAAACCCTGGACTTGCAAACCTAGCTCAAACCAACTTTGAGCTCATGCCACATGTCCTCTGAGGCCACTGTAGGGAAACATACGCTGAAAATTCTGCCAGTTTCTTAATGTTCAAGAAAAAAGGAAGGAGGTGGGCAAGGGATCCAGACAGACCAGCTCTGGGATGGTGGAGGTGGAACAGGTATTACAGATCAAGTCCTTGCTGGCTGTCATCCCACAGACTTGGCACAGATATGCAGGGCTGATGTCCCCCTGGGGCACACCATAGCACACAGGGAATGTGGACCACTTGCTATAGCAAGGCAGGGGACCCGGTGACCATGGCCACAACTCAGATCCAGGAAAGGTACTGACACCCGCCGCTAGCCCGTCTGGCACAGGAAGTATCAGAACCCTTCTAGACTGCAGTGTCCCCTCTCACCTGGGATGGCCTTAAGATGGAGGGACTGTGGTCATACTCTGTTCCTTGGCCTAGATGTCACAAAGGGGGCATGAAAGGCTACCTAAGCCTGCATGGATCTCTAGATGGGGCTGGAAACTCTGGTGTTCCTAACTAGCTCCTGGCCACCCTCAACGCTAGAAGACCACCACAGATGCCAGCTGCTGCCCAGGCGCCACCACAGACAGCTGGGCCTCTGCCCAGAACTGTCTCTCACCTCCTTGGGGTCCCAAGGATGTATCTTCACAACCAAAGACGACATGAACCCATGAGGGCCCCGCAACAGCATTCCTGGACATAACCCCCAAGTGACCAAAGAGCTGGCTCCCACGGCCACAGCCTTCCTGGATACGGGCCCAGGGGATCCAATAGCACCACAGCCATCCTGGGCAGGCTCCAGGCTGAGCCCTTCCCACCATGGCTGTCTTGGACAAAGATTAGCGGAAGAAACAGCCATGGACTTGCAGGCTAACCACAGCACAGAAGGCTCTTGGCCTCTGGACAAATGGATCAGGTCCCTCACCTTACAGGCCCTGCTGCTCTGAGGCTTCAGGGATACAGCCATCTCTCTAGGATGGGGAGACACCTGACCTGGCCACAGCCTCAAGGTGCACCCCATGGAGGGCATCTGATGGACAAGCTCTCCTGCCAGCCTAGGTTGGAATCAGCACCTTGGGTCCCTGCTGCCCTGGAGGCAGCCCAGCAGGAAGCAGAAGGGCCTGAAGCAGGTCAGCCCAGGTTCTGGAGGTGGTAGCCGCCACCCAGCTATTGTAACATATACTAGGACTCAAAGCCTGAGGCCAATACTTAAAAGTGGGTCACAGGGTGAGCACCAGGTGCAATGATGCAGGCACCACTCGGGGCATGCAAGTCCAGGCTCTGCTGCCGCTCCAGCTTCCCGCTACACTGGCAGGCAGCAAGCGATGCCTCAAGTGGCTCGAGTCCCTGCAGGGCTCCGAGACCCAGCCTCAGTTAGTCATTTGTGGAATGAACCAGCAGACAGAAGATCTTTGACTGCCTTCCAAATAGGGAATTTTCTTAAAAAGTAGGTCAGGGGCCCAGTGGCGTGGCCTAGCGGCTAAAGTCCTCTCCTTGAACGCACCAGGATCCCATATGGGCACCGGTTCTAATCCCGGCAGCTCCCTTCCCATCCAGCTCCCTGCCTGTGGCCTGGGAAAGCAGTTAAGGATGGCCCAGTGCCTTTGGATCCTGCACCTGTGTGGGAGACCTGGAAGAGGTTCCTGGTTCCCGGCTCTGGATTAGCGCCACACCGGCCATTGCACTCACTTGGACGGAAGATCTTCCTCTCTGTCTCTCCTCCTCTATGTAATAAAAATAAACAAATCTTGAAAAAAAAAAAAAAGATGGTCTCTAGTTTTGGGCTTAGGTAGTGCTTTAAAAAAAAGTAGGTCAGGCCCAGGAGCAGCTCCTCACTTTGCAGTGTTTGTGGCAACGTCTGGAACAGCAACCCTGATAGGTGGCCTGCTCAACATCACACCACACGGCCTCAGGAGTCAGCCTTGCTGGACAGCGCCATCGGTGCCCCTCTCCAGGTGGCCTGCTCAACACCACACCACACGGCCTCAGGAGTCAGCCTTGCTGGACAGCGCCATTGGTGCTCCTCTCCAGGGCCCACACACGCCCTGGGATGTCCGTGCGCGCAACCATGCCTGTTTGCTGAGCAAATGGGGACATTTTCATGGCAGCCTGAGCTACATAAGCTTATATAACACATCAGCTGGCCCTGCTAGCTCACAGCAGCAGGATGCACCCCACCAGGACATAGATGGGGACTAATTTGTTTTTTCTTTGTAGGGGTGGGATGAGAGATCAGGATCCCTCTTCCCAGGGCACCCCTGCCCAGGAGAACTGGCGGAGCATTCGCTCTCCCATATGAGGGTCCCCAGGTCAAACATGCGGGAGCTGACAGGGTAGTGAAAGACCCACAACTCCTGATGCCGAGTAGGGTCTGCAAGGGTGTTAGTGCCCACCAGTGAGGCAGGTCAGCGAGCAGTGGGAACACAGCCTCTGACTCGTCACCCCTCAGGATATGCCTCCACGCATGTCCGGAGCCCACTAGGACACACCCAGTGGATGCAGTCTAAGCTGAGGGCCTCAGCCAGGGGCAAGGAGCCACTCAGGACCCCACTGCCTGAAGCCCACCCTCCACCCCACTGCTGGGGTAGGAAACCAGTCTTAGCACTCCACATAAGGTCACTCTGGCTTCTGGAACCATCTGCTACAGGGGCCTGGCCCCACCCTACCCTGCCAGGAAACTCCTTTTGGGACTTCAAAATTCTGTGCATTTTGCTTTCTTGCAGGCTTTTCCAAAAATAAGGAGGAGAGGGGCTCCCAAATCAAGGCAGTGGACTAGTGGTAGGGGATTGCTCAGCTGGGCTGGTGGTCTTTTCTCCAGGTGCCACACCTGGATGCACAAAGCCGACAGGACACACAGGGATGTGGATGTCCTGCTGCCATGCCCCCGCCATGGAATCACATGGTGCCCGAGGCAGCCAACGTCCTGCTCAACCTTTCAACCTCCACACCCAGCCAACCGTGTCCCTTTGACCCAGAGTCCTCAGCTACTCCACACCCCTGTGGCCTGGCTTCCAGGCTGGAACTCCCTGCAGAGCTGACGGCTCTCCAAAGTCCCTTTGGGCTTTACCCAGGAAGCCACAGAGGTGACACACAAATGGCAAAGGCTCGATAAGAAGCCCTAACTGAGGCAGCCTTGAGAGGCCGGTGGCACACAGGGCAGGGGGGCAGCTGAAGGAGCTTGGGGCCCGGGGCTGACCTGGCGGCCAGGCTTCTTTTCCCAGCCCAGGCCGCAGTCCACCTGACTTCTCCCCAATGCTCCACCTGGGAGTAGACATTTGACAGACAGAGCAGGTCTCAGCCAAAGCTGGTCTGTAAGGGGCCAGGCAGTGAAACCAGGAGCAACATACACATCATGGGGTGTGGCAGGTGGCAGGCCT
>NW_024466710.1:0-40357 GCF_017591425.1 Ochotona curzoniae
TCCTTCAGGGGAGTGTATATCCCAGCCAGAAAGGAGAAGCAGGAGCTCCTCTGCCAGACACTACATAGGGAAGGAAAAGAGGGGGCACAGGCATTAGCTCCCATCTGTGGGTGCTTTGTCCCAGGCTGATTATGGCTGGGTCTGCGGGGAGTGCCTGGGGATGCTGGTCCAAGAGCCAGGGGGAGGGCCCGGAGACACAGTGGCCTAGTGGCTAAAGTCCTCGCCTTGAATGCGCTGGGATCCCATATGGGCGCTGGTTCTAGTTCCTGCAGCTCCACTTCCCATCCAGCTCCCCGCTTGTGGCGCTTGTGGCCTGGGAAAGCATTCAAGGACTGCCCAAAGCTTTGGGACCCTGCACCCATGTGGGAGACCCGGAAGAAGTTCCTGGCTCCTGGCTTCGGATTGGCATGCATAGCATTGGCTGTTGCGCTCACTTGGGGGAGTGAATCATCGGACGGAAGATCTTCCTCTCTGTCTCTCCTCCTCCCTGTATATCTGACTTTTCAATAAATAAATAAATCTTCAAAAAAAGGCGGGGGGGCAGAGGGAGCTTCAGGTTGGCTGGCTGGCAGGACCGCAGCCGCAGAGAGAGGCAATAAATACTGAGGGACCAGACACAAGGACCCAGGTGTGGGCTGGGGGCACACAAGACAAGACAGCTGGCTGTGTTAGCTTTATCCTGGGCTCCCTGCAGGGAAGAGCCAACTGCTGCTCACAGGGAAAGAGTAGGCAGAGGTGCGGGGACATCTGCCACCACCACCTCCCCACCCCCGCCACGGGAGAGCACATGACTGGTGTTTTGGCAATTGGTTTCCCCAAGTGAGAGCCATCCCCACAACCCTGGCCAAGAGAGGAGAGGGGCCAGGAGAGGAGAGGGGATGGCCAGGCTGAGGGCTGGGGGCAGAACTTCTGAATCCCTCCACCTGTCACCATGGGTTCCTGGGACAAGACAGGGTGTGAGAGTGAGTTAGTGAGGCTCCTGGGACACATTCCACATGTTAAGGTTAGACGGTCACTGACAGCAGAGGGAGGCCACCCAGAGGCCTGGCATCTTGTACCCTTGTGAGGGCTCAGAGCATCTATAGTAGGACCTGCACCTTTCTCTAGGCCAGGCCTGGGAACAGCAGTGAAGGACCTGGAGGGAAGCAGAATGGGCCGTAGGCACGGGAGGGCTGAGGGGTTGGCTGTGATGCAGTGGGCTCAGGAGGGCTGAGGGGCTTGTGTGAGGGGTGGTTTGCTCAGGAGGGCTGAAGGGCTGAGCTGTGGTGCAGTGGGCTGAGGACGGCTGAGGGGCTGGGCTGTGGGGCAGTGGACACAGGAGGACTAAGAGGGTCAGGCTGTGGGGCAGTGGACACAGGAGGGCTAAGAGGGGCCAGGAGGTGGGGCAGTGGACACAGGAGGGCTAAGAGGGTCTGGGCTGTGGATCAGTGGGCACAAGAGGACTAAGAGGGGCCGGGAGGTGGGGCAGTGGACATAGGAAGGATGAAGGACAGGACAGAGCTGACGTCTGTGTCTACAGGGCTATCAGCACTCTGGTATGGGGAGTAGTCTGTCCATCAGTCTGTCCAGCACAGCTCAGTCCTTCCACTCCTTCTTGATGAAGTTCCACTCCCAGAACAGGTGGCCCATCTTGTTATCTCTGAGAAGCTGGTCTTGATGGTGTAACGGCCATGTCAGATGACCATGCCAGATGACTCCTCCACAGGTGTCAGAACTCATACTTTTTGGAGCCGGACTGTAGCTCCCCATCATGCAGTTGGTCTTGTGAATCATTATGCCTTGCTGAAGCTGTGCTAAATGTACTTCCTGCTGGATGTGATCTCTCAGTTGATCCATTAGAGCAGATCCTTATCCAGAACTCCATGCTCTTCTTCAGCACCAACAGCAGCTTCTTGAAACTCTTCCATCAGGTTCAGTTTGAAGGGCCCTGGCACTGAGCCACACAACAGGATGAAGCCCTCAGGATGGTCTGAGGACATGGCCCAGCAGTGCCTTCTTGTACTTCTGCAGGCTCTGGTCCTTCTCTAGCTCCTGCATCTCCTGGATGCTCCTCTGCACGAGCGGCTTGCAGTTGACGCAGTGAGTGTTCTCCTCGTTCTTGGCAGCCATGTGCACCAGTCCCGCAGCACTGGGCTCCTGCTCTGCCTTACTCACTGCTCCTGGACACCTGTGGTGCAGGGAGGGTGCTTCATGCATGGGTCCTGGGGAAGCACCTCCTTGCTTCACACAGCTCAGTTCTGGGGATGCCCCAATGCCACTCAAGGGGCCCCAGAGAGGCCTGTGGGCCCCACACACTGCCTCCTAAGACCCTGGCAGGTGCAGAAGAGGACAGGGCAGGGCAGACAGAATAGACGTGGCTCCTGTCCCTGCTCCCCACCCCAAGGGACACTGCTCCTTTAAATTTTTCTTCACCAGCCTTTATATCTTTTATGGATGCCTAGAAAAGAAGCATAAACATATCTTTATGCCTTCTACATCAATGATACTTTTTTCATTTTTCCTCTGACTGTAAGCCCCCACTTTTACACTTTTCTTACTCTGGCAGATCATCACTTTTTACTGGTATTTTCACATTTACAACTCCTTCTTTTTCATCTGAGTATTTTATTCCTGTAAGGTGAATAAGCACAATGTATCTCACCAAGCAGATTTAGGAGCACACGGACATTTCCCATCCTACACGTCTTCCTGTTCATGTTCCACTCTCCCTAATCAATACTAACCTTTTTTTCTAACTTTAACAGTGCACGGACTGTCCTTAGGTATGTGACACATTTCACTGCTCATTTATTTATCCCATAAGATTTTGCTGAAATTGATCTTTCAAGGCATTATATTGTAACAAACCTTTATACTGATTTTCCTCTTCCTTTGGGGGGCCTCCTGATGCTGTATGCCTATTTAGCTATTGGCTGGGCCGTTTCCCATTTTAACAAAATGAAGCATTAATGTTCGTAAGGCACGCACACAGCCATCTGTGATGACAACTGTTTTAACAGGAATCTTCCTCTTTTCCTGGATGGCTTGTTAAGGTCTCAGATTTTTATTATTTTGTATCACATTAAAATTCAAGCATAAATGTGAAATAATAAAAAAAATAAGCCCTGACATAGTTTCATAAGTAGAAAACAAAACTAAAAACCCATGTGAAGCTAAAGTTGTAAAGATCTGCCTGATATTGCAACCATGCAGAGAATGGGTAACTAATTTCCCACTGAGAGCAAGTGCTAAAATTCAAGAGAATTCAGGAAGACATTTCATAATGCAGTGTCTTGCGGGCACTATTATCAATAACGATAAATAATTAACAGAACTCTACAGAAGGTACATAAATTTAAATGAACTTTAAAATGATGTTTCTTACCAGTGTGACTCTTATGTTGCACTTGATTTTCACCTTTTATTATGTTTTTGAATTGTGTCACTCACGGGTCTGTCTCAGTCTCTAAGGAAGTAAACATAGTTCAATATTAATGCACTTGCTTCTAGTTTTGCAATAACTAAAATTATTAATTAGAACTAAGAATTACAATACAATATCTGTGCTGCAATATCATGACAAAACAGGAAAAACTATATATACATTCAGGAATACCTTGAAGGCATAGTTTGAGTTGCATAAATGCCATTCAAACTGGCAGCAGTTATGTAAAAGAGAAACAAGTAAATCAAATGAGTAAAAGTCTCCTTTTAGGACTTTCCTAGTAGGGAGACATTACAATTAGGTAGGAAGAAATGAGAACAAAGTAGTACCAGTATTATTTACATTTCCCTTTCTATTTCTATTTCAGTTTTTCATGGCATGTTAATCCTTTTTTTTCATTTCTTTTTTTTTTATTATTTTATTTTGACATTCGTTACATAGCTAATTAGCGACATACGGGGCAAACAGAGACTCTATGATGGATTATGTCAATCAGTGGATTCTTCAAAGACCTCATAGTACTTGGAGTGGCAAGATTGGCAGCGAGTTATTTTATTTCCAAAGTTACTTCAAGGCAGATTGAATTAAAGTACTATAACATTTCTAAGTTTTAAAAGAAAGGCTGGGGAAGGACTTTGGGTCTGTGAAGTATTTGTTTTTCTTTAAATCTGAACTCTGTACATGGCATTTTTAACAAAAACATTATTTAACATTCAGCAGCTTGTTTGAAAACCTTCATGAACTTCAGTTAAAGAAAAACTGAAATTCAGAAAAAATGGTTTCAATCTGCTTGGATGAAGCTTGAGATACTGTCACTTCTGAGTATGATCCTCTCTCAATGAACATGCAAACATACAAATAAAATTGACCATTTATATTCTCAAAAAAAAAAAAGAAAGAAAGAAATATCAACAGTTAAGAACCTCAGAGCATACCCTATATCTGGGACCTGGGGAGGGTGGGAAATTGGGTGGGCATGTTACTCTTTTGCATTTGTATGAGAAAATACTCTCTAGCTGTAACAACTGAAAAGCTAAAATGAAATCTGTGAAATAGCATTCTATTTAATGAGGGTTCTTTAAAATTGGTAACTCTGGGCTTAAAGCTTTTTATAAGTAAAAGCTGGTTCTAGTACAGAATGTTACTAAAACTGATAACCTGTTTTCATTTTGATATCACAAAGTATACGTCTTGCTTTGGAGAACTAGCTGGCCATCAATAAAGGTTACATTTTACACTATGGACAAAGACCCAAACAAACCAACAGTGAAATATAGATAAAGAACATATCAGAGGCAACATTATTATCTAAACACAAATAAGCATAATGTAACACAAAACAAGTTATAAATCAACAGATAGTATTTTGTGAAAAATTTGGGCCTTTTTCATTTTTTGCCTACCCAAATTTGGGAACATTGGCAAAGACTAGTAAACACTAACACATAAGGATTCTGGTCTTTCTCTAGAAGATACAAGAGAGATAAGTTTGAAACAAGGAAGGGAGAAAAAAATCCCAAATTAGAACAGAACAATGAAGAAAGCATTTTAGCACAGATAAAGTAAACACATGGCCTGCAGGTTCATGCTACAGACACTGATAACTCAGTGAAATACAGATTTCCACCCCCCACATCCTCAGTCCACCACTTTTTTAAAATGTTATTTGCCTAGAAATTGTGAGAAATAAAAACCACAGTGAGAGTTCACCTTATCCCATCTTGAATAGCTGTTACATGAAAAACAAAAATCAGTCAATCCTGGCAAGCATGTGGGGAAAAGATAAACTAATCTGCTGTTTCTGAGGAAGCAAACTCATGCAACAACCATGGAGGACAGCAAGATTTTTCAGATAACTGAAAACAGATCTACCAAAGGATCCAGTCATCCCACGCCTGATAATTTACCCAAATGCAATGAAATCAGCATACGAGACAGACATCAGCACACCCATGTTTATTACAGCTCAATCTATAATAGCTAGGATATAGAACCAACCTATATGTCCATCAACAGGTGACTGAATAAAGAAAGTGTGGTCTATATGCATTATGCAATACTACTCAGCCATAAAAACGATGGAATCTTGTCTTTATCAACAAAATGAATACGACCGGAAACCATTGTGCATAGTGAGATAAATGTGTTTCCAACAAATTTCATGTTTCTTCTGACACGTGAAACTATTATACAGAGTACATAAAATGCAATCAGTTAAACAAGACTGAAATCCTAGGATCTGATTGTTGTTTACAACCTCTGTCAACAGTATTGAGAAATAGTGGTTTGTTCCCTAGGTATTATTGCTTAAATTTTTGCCAATGGATCTTAAATCTGTGGTTGCAAGTGAAATACAAGTATACCATTGAAATTTTTTGTAAACTAATTGAGGAGGGTGATTGGTGGGCAGGAGGGAGGATCTAAAGTGAAGTATCACTATGTTTCTAAACTTATACTGTGAAATTAGTGAAGCTTCTTTCTGTAAATAAAATAGGTATAAAAACAGAAATTTTGTTATTATTTGAAAAAAATTCACATACAAATTATACTGAGGTACTAAATGATAATACTTATTTGCATCATGTTATTTCTAGACAGATTAAACATTTACTTCCTTTATGGTGAAAATCTCTGAGTACTTTATCCAATGTTTTAAAATATAGAAATACGTAATATGTCACCATTATCCACAGTAATCACACTGTGTGATGGAATCCCAGAGACGTCTTACTCCTCTTCTTAACCCTAGCTTCGGTATTTTCCAGCCTGTAACTACTGTCATATCTTTCACTTATAAGATCACTCTTCTTAGACTCCACATACATAAGTGAGATCATGGAATACTTGTCTTTGTGTACTTGGCTTAACTCATTACCCTATGGCTTCTAATCACAGATCTATTGCACATGTCAAGATTTCATTTTTTCTCATTGCTGAGTACAATGCCACTATGTATATTACTACTCTTTCTTAATTTATTCACCAGAAGATGGAAAACTGAGTTGTTTCCACCACTTGGCTACTGCAAAGAGTGATGCAACAAACCTGAAAATTCAGGTGTCCCTTTAAAAGGCTGAATTCAATTCCCTAAGATGTATAGCTGGTAATGGAATTACTGAATCATACAGTAGTTCTATTTTGAGGGTGTTGAGTTCTTGGTTCCATAAAAATTGAATTAATTTATAGTCCTGCCAACAGTATGTAGGAATTACTCTTTTTCCAATTCCCTAGCAGCACATATCACCTTTGTGTTTTTGACAAAGACCAGTTAATAGGTGGGGATAACTTAATTTTGATTTAATTTCACTGAGTATCAGAAAAATTGAGTGTTTTTATCTTATGTGTTGATGCTATATATGCCTTCCTTTGAGAAATGTCTGACTAGATCTACAGATGATTTTCTAACTGAATTATTCCTTTCTTTGCTTTTGAGATATTTGAGTTCCTCATGCACTCTGGAAAACTTCTTGACATATGTATAGCTTGCAAACATTTTATCCTGTCCATGTCTTCATTCTTGATGTTCTCATTTGCTATGCACAAGCTCTTGGTTTCTGTAAAACCCCATTTGCCTATTTTCCCTTGTGTGTGTTGTGCTTTAAAAATATCCTTGCTGGCTTCACATGGAATCCTAGTGGCTAAAGTCCTTGCTTTGGATGTGTCGGGATCCTGCTTGAGTGCTCATTCCTGTCCCAGATGCTCCAGTCCCAATCAACTCCCTGCTTCTGACCTGGAAAAGCAGTTGAGGATGCCCAAACGCTTGAGACCCTCCACCCATGTGGGAGACCCAGACTAAACTCCTGGCTTCGGCTTGTCTCAGCTCCTGCCATTGTTACTACTTGGGGAGTGAGCCAGCAGCTGCAACATCTTTTTCTCTGTCTCTCCTCTTTGTAAATTGGACTTTTCAGTAAAAATAAATAAACCTTAGGGCCCAGTGCAATAGCCTAACAGTTAAAGTCTTTGCCTTGAATGTGCTGGGATCCCATATGGGCACCAGTTCTAATCCTGGCTGCCCAGCTTCCCATCCAGCTTCCTGCTTATGGCCTGGGAAAGCAGCAGATGACAGCCCAAAGCATTGGGTCCCTGTACCCATGTGGGAGACCTGGAAGAAACTCCTGGCTCCTGGCTTCAGATTGGCTCAGCTCAGTCGTTGTGGCTGCTTGGGGAGCAAAATAGCAGGTGGAAGATCTTCCTCTCTGTCTCCCTTCCTCTCTGTGTATCTGCCTTTCCAATAAAAAACAAATAAATCTAAAAAAATCCTCTTGCCTAATACAATGTCCTGAACTGCTTCCTCTATATTTCTAGGAGTAGTTTCACTAATGGCACCTTAAATGGTACCAAACACCTGCTCCAGCTATACAACTTTCGAAGTATGTTATAGTCCTATATAAAATATAGTTGGTATTTCTTATAAGAATTACATTAAATCTGTAATCACTTTAATGTATTTTAACATCCTTATTATATTTTAATATTATAATAATAATACTTATATTTTAATATCCTTGTCATATTTGAAAAATCCTTATTCTTCTAGTACAATGAACATGGAATGTCTTTCCATGTCCTTCTGTCCCCTTTGCTTTTTTTTTTGTCAGTTATTATAATTCTCATCATAGAGATCTTTCACAACTCTGGTTACACTTATAACTGAGAACATACTGTATTTGCAGCTATTTGAAATGAGATTACATGCTTTACAATTTTTGAATTAGTACATAGAAAACAAAATTTACATGTTCCATAGCCATAGTTCAACCAAACTTGGCTTACTACCCTGTTCTTTCAAAGACATAATTTTAAGCCTCATTCACCACTAATCATAATATTCAACAAATAAAAGCTAGAAAGACCACAATTCCACAAGTGTATAAGCAATGGCTGAAACTCCCTATTCTTACACATTTTTGTGTCTTCTCTATTAATAGACATATCAGAAAAAGCAAGATATTTGCACTTCTGAGCCTGGCTTGTTTCACTAAGCATACTATATTTAGTTGCATATATTTTGTTACAAATAATGAGATTTAGTTCATTTTTATAGCAGAGTAATATTCCATGGTGTAAATGTAGCACATATTCTTTACCTAGTCATCAACTGATATATTCTTAATCAACCCAGATATGAGCTTAGCTACAATAGAACTGCAGTATAAAGATTCTAATTTCATTTTCTTTGGCTAAATTATGAGTGTTAAATGGTTGTGTCATTTGGTAAATACATTTTCAGATCTTTGAGTCTCCATTCTGTCCTCTATAACTGTTGTAAGAGTTTACATTCTCACCAACAGTGAATTAAGGTACATCTCCACACTATAACCTACATGCTCGCTAGCACTGATATTACTTAATTTATTATTTACTTGATAGTCATTCAAACATGGATGAGGTTTAACCTCACTGTGGGAATAGGGCAAGGACATTTTTAAACAGACGGAGAATCATTACCCAGGGTGAAGCAGAGAGGGCATATTCCAGGAAATAGGAGAGGATAGGCTGATGGAAGACGTGAACCTGGAGACTGGAGAACATGGGAAAGCAGTGGAGATAACAGTGTGGTGTTGCAGTGACCAGTGGTAGTCAGTGACTGGTGAACTGAGCTCCACCAGCAGCCAGGGGGAAAGGAGAGTTCAGGAGGTAAACCCAGACAAAGAACTGCTGGTCCTGCCGATTTATTTGATTCAACCAGGAACAGAGACAGAGCTGCAGATTCCAAACTTCTGGTGCACGAACAGTTTGATTTCATAGCCCAGACCAACACCAGAACCACAATAGGCACCACTTTGTGTAAGGAGGCATAAGCTTTGGGACAGGACTACGCATGCAATAACCTAGGAGTGAACTCATTTCTAGCTCAGTGACATGGCATTCTACAGGTTCCACCAAAAACAGGTCTGGGTAACCCCCAGACCAAACGGCCAGCAGATCCAGAACTCCACCAGTGACAGAACAGGTGCCATTTTTCACAGTGTATCAAAGGCTTTGAGACAGGAGGGACAACAATGAGTCATGTATGCGCTGAGCTGGAAGCAAGCTCACTCCTAGCTTAGTGCGTTGCACTGGTCCAGAGGGAAAATAAAACTGACTTTGGCATCCTACAGGTCATTATAAAGTAACTAGGAAATGTATAGTAACTGTGTCATGCAGACTATCATATCCAGTAGCATGCTATTTACCTTCATGGCAATGTAAAATTCTATTTTTCTTTCCTATTACTAATTTTGTTTTGAGGCTTTTCATTTAAAGGGATGAATAGTAACTGTATAATTGAGACTATCATATCCAGATGTGACGATACAATGTAGTATGAATCACTACTTTGAGATCAAAGATAGACTCAAAATGAACTGTGAAATATACCCTGTCGGGCCCGGCGCAATGGCGCAGTGGTTAGGGTCCTCGCCTTGCATGCCCAGGATCCCATATGGGCGCCGGTTCTAATCCCAGCAGCCCTGCTTCCCATCCAGCTCCCTGCCTGTGGCCCGGGAAAGTAGTGGAGGATGGCCCAAAGCTTTGGGACCCTGCACCCGCACGGGAGACCCAGAAGAGGCTCCTGGCTTCAGATCGGCATATCATCGGCTGTTGCGCTCACTTGGGGAGTGAATCATCGGACAAAGATCTTCCTCTCTGTCTCTGCTCTCTGTATATCCGCCTTTCCAATAAAAATAAAGTAATACCTCTATATACCCTGTGAATAGGATGCTGCGCTCTGCTATTATCCATGCCCACAATGATGGATATATGACTGTTTATGAAGAACTATTCTAAGTAACATACAAGAATTCAGTGGGCATGTCCTAATGTGTTGCAGTTTCCCCAATATTTTCCTATCATAAATTGAGAGTGTCATGTCTTAGATTTAGATCCTTAATTTATTTCACATTGATTTTCATATACGGTATAAGTCTTGTTTCATAGAGACTACATTCATTTTTTTTTTCAGATGACACACAATGTTCTAGATTCATGCAGTTACTGGATTTGTATTCTGTTTGTGGAAAATGGACTCCTGCCCCCAATGAACTCATAATTAATGTGCATGTCAGCTGATTTTTCTTTCCCTCTGAGGAGCCTTTCATAGGAGACTCTTCATACCTGGTATGTCTCCAACAGGACCAACTTTATTCTCATCTAGAGAACTTCTGGCCTGGTGGATGCATATGTAACCACCAAGACAGACTACAAATGTAGACAAGTTCATGCAGCTGTAAAGCCAGACTACAGCACCATTCTTCAAGCCCTATCGCTGAAGCACATCCCTTCACAGTCCTTGCACTCTGAAGTCAATTACTTCTATTCCCTCTCTTCCTTCCAGTCTTTCGGTATGCTGTTTTCATTTTCCTTACACATTTGCTCATCTTTCACAGTCTTCTCCTTCTCCACTTTGTAATCATATTCTTGACTGATTCTTTTAAAGGCGTATTTATTTTTACTGGAAAGGCAGATATACAGAGAGAAGGAGACACAGAGAAAGAACTTGCATCCATTGGTTCACTCCCCAAGTGGCTGCCAATGGACGAAGCTCGGGTGATTTGAAGCCATGAGGCTCTTCCAGGTCTCCCTCATGGGTGCAAGGTCCCAAGGGTTTAGGTCATCCTCTTCCACTTTCTCAGGTCACAAGCAGAAAGCTGGATGGGAACTGGAGCAGATGGTAACAAACCAGCACTCATACAGTATCCCAGCACATGCAAGGCGAGGACTAGAGCCACAAGGCTACTCTGCTAGGCCCACTATTGACTCTGTAAGGCACAGCCCCTTTTGTGAAGGAAAAAATCTTCCACCACTGGGGCTGAGTGGATCCGAAGCAAGGAGCAAGAAGTTTCTTCTCTGTCTCCCAAATGGGTGCAGGGTCCTAAGGCCATCTTCTACCGCATTTTCAGGCTACAAGCAGGGACTTGGATCGTAAGTGCAGCATCATGGACATAAGCTGGTACCCACATGGGATCCAGACACTTTCAAGGTGAGCATTTACTCATTGTGCCTGGCCCTTCTATCTGAGAATCCAGTATCAAATGAACTATATTTGGACCTTCAAGATAATCTTTGAGAAAGTCTGTTAAAGCCAAATTGTATAACTTCCCATAAACATGAATGTTCTTGGGTTTGGCATGGTAGCCTAGTGGTTAAAATCCTCACCTTTCATTTGTTGGGATCCCATATGGATGCTGATTCATGTCCCAGCTGCTCCACTTCCCTTCCAGCTCCCTGTTCATAGCCTAGGAAACCAGTGGAGCAGTGCCCAATCCTTGGGGCCATGCAACCACATGAGAGACCCAGAAGAGGCTCCTGGCTCCTGGCTTCAGATTGGCTCAGCTCAAATCGGTGCAGTCACATGTCTCTATGTCTCTATCTATGTAAACCTGACTTTCCAATAAGAACAAAATAAATCTTAAAGAAGAAAGGCATGTCCTTTAGTTTCTTTACCTCATGATATAGCCAAGAAGACATCTGACACACATGGAAGAAAAACCTCCTGGCCCTATGAGCAGAGTTCCTCCTAGCGGTTTTGTGTCCACACCACACCTGCAGTGCAGATCTGCCTTGTGTGACAGGCCAGGAGACAGTGGAGGAAGAAGCAAGCAAATGAAAACCCAGGACCACTTGTCTGTACACACCCTGCCCAAATCCTGTCTCGCTTTCCCTCTGCTCACACTTCCTAACTCTCCATGCTCCTGACTGTTCACTTCCTTTCTAGGTTTTCCAAGTGTCATCATTGTGCTTCTTCCATCTTTACTGGAATTTTCATGCTGAACTCTCTTGTTAGATTGCTTTAAGCCATCCAACTATCAACAAAACAGCACCGTAAGGGTCTGTGTGTCCCAGGTCTGATAACCTTGGATGCTCCTGTGCTGCCTGCTGGTGTTCTCATGAGGACTTGAGGGTGTGAAATTGTGGGAGGCCTGGAAGATGGCATGGGTGGAGGTGTGTGAAGACTTGGGGCTCACTTGGGGTTCAGGTAAGGAATGGCCTCTGAGAGGCTTGCATTGACAAGGCTACTGTCCTTGCACATTTGTGCCTCCTTAGAGGCTTAGACAGAGCAGTGGATGTCATATCCATATGCACATAGAGGATGTGGCTGGCAGTCCACTGGGGCGTGAAAAAGACATCTGATACTATAATCTGTGAGGATGGAGCACAGATTGCCCAGGGGGAGGGAGTATATGGATGTGTGGAAGGGAGGACTGCTGAAGTAATATATTGTAGGTGAGGAATGAATACTGAGGGACTTCCTTTGACAAGGCCATTGTACTTGCAGCCAAGGGGGCTGAGACTGAGCAGTTTGAATGGGAGGGCTTTTAAGGGTCAGACTAATGTACCAACCAACATGGGAGACTTGAGCTGGGATAGTTAACATTGACTACTGCTGACCACCACTCACCGGCATGCACTAAAGCTAGGGCTGGGGTCTACCAGCAGGTCTATATCACAGTATTCACCAGTGAGTTGTAGCAGAGAATGGATAATGTTAGGTTGGCCATGGGGGCACATTCTGTGGGGGTACATGTACCAACCTCTGTAAAAATGCAATTTCCTCTAGTTTGCTAAAGAGCTAGTGGTAGTTGACAGGCTGAGCTAGGCATGACCATGGAACCCTCTGAGATCATGGGCATAGGTGTTGGGTAACGGCTGTGCTGGTCTAGCTGCCACATCCACAAGCACACCCCAGAATAGGGGGTGGGTCTGGCCAGGATACAACATCCACCAGCTCATACACATGTTGGGACAGAGGGAGGAGACTATGCAGTTAGGACCTATCACCCATTGGCCTGTGTGAGATCTGGGTCTAGGAGTGGGCCTGGTGGGAGAACTTGGTAAACTCCCATAGGGGGTTCTAGTTCCTGCTGGTAAGCATGGGTTTCAGCTCTTGGTATTGATTAGGCCAGGCAAGTTCCACATGTCAGAAAGTGTGTGGGTTTTTTTAGAGGGGAGGTAGGACAGACCAGTCATGGCTGGGCTAAACTATTGCACACTGGCATGTGCAAGTGGCACGCTGGAGTGCAGGTCATGCTGGGCTGGTCTATCACACCTACCAATTTGCATGAACCAGGGATGTGAGCATAATGGGCCCCCACCACCCAGAGTTGGGACAGGGATGGGCCAGGACAGGCTAGGCTGCAGCATGTAAAGGCAAAGACACTGGCATGTGCAAAATCTATGGCTGGGAACAGGCCTGGTTGGAGAGTCAAGGGAACATCCCAGCTGGATGGTGCTTCCCACTGGTGACTATAATATACACAATGGGGGCATTGATCTAGGCTGGACATAACTGGAGTGTCCCTCAGCATGGGTGTGTACAGGTTGGGGTGTGTCAGACCAGGCTATGCTCCAGCACCCACCGGTGTTCATGAGAGCCAAGGTGGGTGTAGGATAGGCTGAGCTTGGTCTCAGTTGTTGAAACACATGAGAGCTGTGTTTGGGTATGGATCAGCTGTGGCTGGGCAAAATCACACAACAATAAAAGACCACCATTCCTCCCAGGACACAAGCTGAACTAAACCAGTTTGTGGCAAGAACCCACCATGTGCACTAGATCTGACACTGGGATACCTGAGAGAGGAGCTTGGAGAAATTCTCTATCACGGCACTGTCCCTGCAAGTGAGTATAAGAATCAAGGCAGGAAGGTTTTTCAAGATGGCCAATCATGGAAGGCTGGTATAGCTGAGTGTGTGGAAAGATAGGGGCAGGATACAGTGGAGCCAAGAGCTAGAAGAGAGTTGCTGGGAAAGCTGTCCCAAACTCCCTGGAGTCTACAGGATCGAGGAAGGTGCCATGCAGGCAAGGAAAAGCCACAGAAAACACTCAAGAATGTAACCTGCAGCCTGAGAAGGTGAATGCAGATGCCATTCAGGGCAAACAGGAACTCACACAAAGCCTGCTGAGTGCAGAAACAACACAGGGAGAATCCCAAAGAGTCTTCATCTATGCATAGGCAGAGGCAGACAGAAGGACCCACAGGGCAGAACACTGGCGAAAAAATGTATAAAAACTGAAACCCTGAACATAAATTTTGTCAGTTGCCAAAAGAGAGCACTGTCCCCCCATTTCTTCAGGTTGCATTTCCTCCCTAGGAACCCGCAAGATAAACAGGGTGCCATCTTGTGTGCTAGACAGAGTTCAGGGAAATGTTAAGAGTGTGCTTGATTCTAGTCAATTGTACTGAGCTGAGCCCATGGGGAAAGATGTGCCAGCCTCGCATTCTGCAGAGTCTAAGTGGTCCCTGGATTTGATGGTGGAAAGCCCTGGACCTGAGTCAGTGCCGTGCCAGGTGCCATCTTGAACAGAGACAAGAGCTCAGAGATCAGGAGGAGCAGTCCTAAACTGTGCATGATCTACATCAGTAGAGCTCAGAAGTCATTTTCACGGGACCAGGTACTGTCAGACTAATGGGAAGACAGCTGAGCTGCGCAAGGGCTAAGCTGGGAACAAAATCACTTCCAGCTTAGAGCACTGCACAGACCCCTCAGAAAAAGAACAGTTCCAAGGTGGCACTCTACAGACTGTACAGGGTAACTCCAGGTGGCAGTTAGACTAACAGCCAGCACTTGTAGATAAGACCAGAGCAACTGACAAACCAGTTGTTTGGGACAGCTGGCATCGTCCTAATCCAGGACACTGATGGAACTTAAAAACTGACTTGTAGACCTAAAGGTCATGCATCTTAGAAATCTGCACTTAGGAGAAGACACCAATGACAATAGCGATGTCAAAAGTTAAAAGAGACACAATTAATGTTTCCAAACTCCCAGGCAAAGAAACAAAAGCCTCTACCACCATCAGAGTTAACTGAGGAAGATATTGAGAATATGGGGGACAAAGAGTTCAGGAAACTCATTATATAGCTTCTGACCAACAAGGAGAAGTGTATAATGTAGGAATTCAAGCAATTCAAGGAATTTGTTATACAGGAAATGAATCAAATGAAAGCTGCCATTTCAGAAGTTAAGAATACATTGGAGCAAATTAAAATTACAGTGGAGAATTTCAAAATAGAATGAATAAGAAAGAATCTCAGAACTGGAAGAAAAGGCTGGAAGCAGAGCTAGGTATACAAAGTATTCAGGAATCAAAAGATATGATTAAAAGGCTCAACATAACAATTAGGAGAGTTGCATAAGGCACAGAAAGAGAAGCTGGGATTAAAGGTGCTTTCAATGAAATGATAAATGAAAAGTTCCCTAATCTGGAGAAATAATTGGAAAATAATATACAGGAGAGTCAAAGAAATCCCAACAGAGCTGATCAAAAGCCAACTTCGCATGACACATGATAATCAAGCTCTCTTCATCTGAATAAAAAAGAAAATCCTTAAATGTGCATGTGAAAAAAATCAAGTTACCTACAGAGGAATGTAAACTCACAGCTGAGCTCTCAGAGGAAACACTACAGGCCAGACTCTAAAAGTGAAACATTTCAACCAATAATGTATCTGATAAGCTCTCCTTTGTATTTGAAAATGAAATAAAAATTTTCCACAATAAAGAAAAACTGCAACAATTTGTCTCTTCCAAGCCTGCCTCACAAATAATACTCAAAAGATGTTTTTGTGAAAGGAAAAAGGAATAGCAACCACCAAATCCAAGGTAAATGTGGAGACCATCTCACTAAAAGGATAACAGAAGACTCAATCAAAAAACAACTCATTGCTAAGATGATAAAACCAACTGCCACCTATCCATATTACTCTTGGATGTAATTGGCTTAAAAATGGCAATCAAATGCCAGAGATTAAAGGACTGGATCAAAAAACAAAACCCATCTATCTGCTGCTTACATGAAACACATCTCATCAGCAAAGATCAGAGGAAACTGAACGTGAAAGGATGGAAAAAGATATTCCAGCGAATGGTAAGGAAAAACATGTGGGGGTTGCCATTCTTATCTCAGATAGTATAGACTTTGATGTAAAAAACATTAAAAGAAATGAAGGAGACCATATAATGATCCAAGAACCCACTGAGCAAGAGATCACCATAATAAATACATAGGTGCCATATGTCAAAGCATCTAGCTACATGAAACAAACATAAATGGACTTAAAGGGAGAAATAGACTCTAACACAATCATAGAGGCAGACCTTAATACCTCATTAATATCAATAGGTGAAAAAAACAGAAAATCAGTAAGAAAGAACAGAACTCACCCAGACACTAGAGAAAATGTACATAGAAATTATCTACCGATCTTCCTTCCTATAGACAAATACAATTTTTTTTCATTAGCACATGGAGATTTCTCCAGAATTGGGCATGTTACAACCCACAAAACATGCCTCAGTAAATTAAAAAGAAGTCAAAATTATACCATGCATCTTCTTAGACCATCATGGAGTGGAGCTAGAGACCAAGAAATCAAAACACCCAAGAAGGCTTGCAAACACATGAAAACTGAATGATATGCTGCTAAATGAGCAATAGTCTAGAGAAGAAAGCAAAGGGGAAATATAAAAATTGCTTGAAACAAATGAAGGCATCAACACAGCATATCAAAACTTACGGGACATAATCAAGGCAGTATTACAAGGGCACAGGAAATGAACAGACATTTTTCAAAAGAACAGATTCAGATGGCTAACAGACATATGCAAAGATGCTCAGGCCACCCAGCTGTCAGGGAGATACAAATGAAAACCACCTTGAGGTACCACCTAACTTCAGTTAGACTGGCTTACATTCAGAACTCTAATAACAACACATGCTGGTGTGGATGTGGGGAAAAAGGTACCCTCCGTCACTGCTGGTGGGCTACAACCACTATGGAAATCAGTATGGACAGTGCTTGGACAATTTCAAACAAACCTTCCATATGACCCAGCTATCCTGCACCTAAGGATATACACAAAAGAAATGAAAACTGTATATGAGAAGTGGATATTTAATCCCATATTCACAACAGCACAATGTACAATAGCAAAGACATGAAAACAATCCAGAAGCCCATCCAAAGAGGAGTGGTTAAAGAACCTGTGGTATACCTACTCCATGGAATATGACTCAGCCATTAAAAAGAATGAAATTATACCATTTGAAACTAGATGGTCCCAACTAGACACCATTATGCTCAGTGAAATAAGTCAGTCCCAAAAAGACAAAGAGCATATCTTCTCTCTAATATAAGAAAATCATCATGGAAATTGGAATGTATAGTGATGGAGTAATAGAGACTATCATATCCAGATGTGAAGACACAATGCAACATGCATCCTTACTTTCAAATCAAACACAGACTTCAAAAGAAACTCTCAAAAATATCTAGACAATGGGATGATGGACTATCTGACATTCTCTGTACCAGCACTGTTGGAGCATACTTAAATAACAGAATAATGGAATTATAGCTTTTTATGAAGAACCATGCTATTGTAACAACCTGGGGAAAATCAGTTGTAGATGGATTGTGAATTTTGATGGGGGAAACTGAACCACAAAATTTAAAATTCAAAAGAATAATTAAAAAAGAGAATAAATGTGATGTAATAAATAAAATCAAGCCAAGAAAAAAAAAACTTCAACAGGAGACTAAGAACACATCATATCAAATCCCATTTTCTCTGGCTCTCCAAGAAATGATGACTAATCAAAGTAATAGAACCAAACAACTCACATTTTTGATGAACTAGACACTAGACAGTATATGAAAGGCAGTGTAGACATCATGCAGGCAGCAGGCTGTGGCTTTGGCTTCCCAGATCAGTGCTTCCACTAGTCTCTTGATTTCACATGTCCCAGGTATGGTCCGTTGGGAGAATTCCTGTAGACACTGCAGTAGCTAAAGGAACAAAACAAGGGAAGGTCAGCAGATGCTGCCCACCAATTCCCACAGGCCTACTGCAGTCTTATATGCTGGACCTGCTACAGGATACACCATGGGTAAAATAACCCTGTTGCCATTTAGAAATACTCTACATGAGACCTGTTAAGTCATCAGTTTCACCTTCCTGTCTCCTGTAGGCCTTCCCTCTCCCCCTGGAGCATAGGCCACTGCCCATGCAAAGCTTTCCTGGGCACATGGGGCTTGGGGGCTCCCAATCTCCCTGCACCCTGATCCCATTCCTGGTCCCATTTCTCACATCCATGTCAGCCACCAGCAACAAGCTCTGAGGAACTGAGTCTAGGGATATCGGTACCACGGATACTGCCTCTTCAGCTCCAACATGACCTCTTGGCCCCAGCCTCATGTCTGCCAGACTGCCCCAAACTGGCCCTGACCCAGGCTCTAGTCCTGGCTCTCCAAGCCAGCTACTGCAACTCATTCTCACTAGGGTTTCTGTGGGGATACATGATCCAGCCTGGGCCAAGGACCACTGTGCTCCAGGATCCATCGGGGTCCTGGCAGGAAATCTTGTCCTATGGTGCATTCACCTGGAAATATCGCCTTAGCATGCACCTGACCCACTGATGTACAGTTGGAGAGAATACTGCTGCTGGGCCTAGCTTGTCCAGCCGCAGCTTGGCCCCTCCAGGTGGCTACATCTCATGGGATCTGACACTTGTGTTTTTTTATTTCATTTCCTCAAAATGTGCTTCTGTTCTACTACTAACATCTTCAGTGACACACAGGTCATACAAGAGCATCGCCTTCCTCAGGAAGGCTTTTGATTTTCTTTTCCATTTCTTCAGTGACATACTGGCTGTTCAGTGGCATGTTATTTAACTTAATACTACTGCATTAAAATGGGGGAATCAGTGAGGGAAGAGGTCTTGGGAAGGGGGATAGGAAACCCTAGAGCCTATGCAAGCACACTGCAAAACAAGACAACAACAAAAAAGAAACAATAATAATAAATCACAGAAAAAAATGAAACCATAACCAGCTGAAATTTTCTGAGAAAGCTTTCAAGAACTCAGGGCAAAATATTGAAGAGTTGAAATGGGAACAAATGAGTGTAGGAACCCCCTAAACTAATGGATCAAAAGAGTGGTGGTGCGGTGTTTTTTTGTTTTGTTTTGTTTTTTGTTGCTGTTTTTTTCAGCATAAGCTGTTCACTAGTCGTCAGTTAGAAACACAAGTTGTCCACTGACTGACACCCCGGCTTGCAAGCATATCAATCACATCCTGTTTCAGACTCTCTTTCCTTATGCCTATGTGACCCTTAGTCTTGAAAAGTCCCTCACTGCAGGACAGCAAGAAGGAATTGTACCACTGTGTCTAGAGATACAGAGCTCCAACGCAATAACTTACATGCTTACCTGAAATAGCATAAGTGCAAATAGCAAAGCAAGTAAAAGGAGGAAACAGAAAGAATTGAACTGTCATGAACTTGGGGAATTCTTCCTGACAGAAGTCAACTAAAAAGCATCCCAAGAAGATCCCAAGAAATGCATACGCAATGTGGCATACGAAAAATTGTTCAACTGACATAACATAATCCAGATAGGGTGGAATGGAGAAATGAAACCAGAAGAAAGTAAAACTGAAACTGAGTCCCCAATCCTAATGCCTCTGATGGAGACTGACTCGACTCATACTCTTTCTTCCTTAGCACCCTTGCCCTCTGTCTCTGAACTACTGGCAATCCTGACTTAAAGGAACTCATTAAATTAACTTAGAGGCATAAACGGCTCTTGGCCCTAAGCAACGTGAATCACAAGACTCAGAATTCAACTTTCACCTCTATAGTAAACACCTCAATGCTAGACCTCACTTTCAGCTATTTCTCAAGAACCTTGGGCCCTGAGCAAACTAAGCAATCCCCATCCACCCACATGCCCCAGGCTGACCTGTGCTCAGTCTGTCAGCACAGCATCCTCAGAACACACTGGCTATCTCAATGCTGACAAAAGGAAACTCATAAGCACTGTAGGCCCACCAGAGATGCACACACCTGATGACTCACTGCTCAACTAGGATGTTAATCTAAAAGTGTAATCTATGGGAGCCTGAGAATTGAGCTATATCTGTCTTTCCACTAAATACACAATACCATCCTAGTGCTCATGAGTGTCTTGCTGTGTGTTAGGTGAGTCTCTAAGAAACATCCAGATAATAAATTGTTCAGTTTAGATTGAACTGAAAATGAATCACAATAGATGGAACACACCATGCAAAACACATATTTTACTGCAAAACAACACATCCTACAATTAGAGCTCTCCATGAAAGTCACATCAAATTGAATGCTGTAAGCAAATAATAAAAAAAAAAGACATGGCAAGCAAAGTCTTTTGAAACAACAACCAAGTGTCTATATTCATATCAGAAAAAGCACATTGCAGAGCAAATTAATTTGCTAGAATAAAAGATGAACTTTACACAACAAAGAAAGGGCAAATTCACCATGAAGAGAAAAACCCTGAATATATATGTATATACTGAGAGAACAGAGGAGGAATACATAGATTTATAATTGCAATAGAGTCTTTAATTCTTCTTGTCCAAAAACCAATAATAAGACTAACAGCATACAATTAGCAGACGCTGAAGAACTCAAACATTCCAACCAGTAACTGAAACTAATTCAACAACAGCAGAACACACTCATTTCAAGTTCAAAAGAACCATTCACCAACACAGACCACTCCCTGGATCATGAAACAAACTGATAAACTGAAGTGATTTAAAACCACACAAACTATCTTCTGTACCTAACTGTAATGAAAGC
This sequence comes from Ochotona curzoniae, assembly GCF_017591425.1. Taxonomy (NCBI): domain Eukaryota; kingdom Metazoa; phylum Chordata; class Mammalia; order Lagomorpha; family Ochotonidae; genus Ochotona; species Ochotona curzoniae. Next base: position 21,026 of record NW_024466710.1, read on the forward strand.
AGAAACTTTAGTAACACCAGGAACTGGGAAACCTCCCAACACTGGGAATTCAGACAATAGAGTCCACTTGTGAATTCAAAACTCAACAAAGCCATAATGCCTACATTCATACCTATCATACACCTTTATGATATCAATATACATGCATATATGTAATGCTTACACATAAATAATACAATCTAAGCCATTATGATATTCATAAACATACATATATACATTCATATTCACACACAGATGCACAAATACCCCCAATGCTTGTCCTGGTTACCTACCTGTCTGCATCCCCACCTCCGCCCTCTCTTGTCTCTCCCCTTTCTCTTTTCTCTTTCCCACTTCCACATGCCTAAGCACCTGCTTACCTAAGTATATACATAATTATAGACCTTTGAAAAAACATACATGCCTACATTCACAAACACATACACATACAATTGTACAAATACCATTAAAGCTACCTATATAGTATATAAGCAGGTGTATATATACATAAGCAAACTTACATATGCATGAATACCCCATTCCTGGACCTGCTTCCCTTTCCACAGCCCTGTCTCCATTTATATCTCCCCTCCCTGTCTCCATCTCTCTCCCTAATCCCCCATGTCCATTTTATTCCCAAGGGCTCTCACACCCATGCCCCTTTCCCAAATTTAAACACAAGAATACACAAATAGTTCCAGAATCAAGATGGTGAAATAGGGTAAGCACATGTTTAAACAGACGGAGAAACATTTAAACAGGATGAAGCAGAGAGGATACATTCCAGGAAATAGGAGAGGACAGAACAACCGCAGAGGAGTACCTGGAGGCTGACAGACACACGAAACCAGCAGACACAATGGTGTGGTTTTGCAGTGACCGATATACAGCTAATGACAATCTGAACTCCACCAGCAGCTGGAATTCCACCAGCAACCAGGTGGGAAGAGACTTTCACTGGGAGCTTGAGAGGTGGACCCAGACAAAGAATTCTCCATCATGCTGGTCCATCTGATTTGACAAGGAGCAGAGACAGAGCAGCAGATCCCAGGAGGGCAGTGTGAGAACAGGGTAGATTTCACAGCCCAGTCAGCCCCCTAGAGCTGAATTGGGAGCCATTTGGGTGAAGAGGCAAAGACAAGGGGAAGGACTGAACATATGCTGAGATGGGAGTGAACTCATTTCTGATTCAGTGAATTGCATCAACATGGCATCTTACAGATTCCATCCAAGACAGGTAATGGACAGGCTTAGACCTGACTACGGGCAGATTAAGAACTCTAGTAGTGGTATGTCAGGCACCATATTGTATAGTGTGGCAAAAGCTATAGGACTGCAGGGGACAACAGTGAACTGCGCATGTGCTGAGCTCATGAGAACTCACTGAGTTCAGTGGATAGCATTGATTCCACAGGAAAATAATTCTGACCGTGGCATCGTAGTGGTCAAAATAGGCCTGTGTGGCACCCAGAACTAACATCCAACAGGATCTGGCAAGATCAGCACCATCAACAACCTAGCTATATAGGACACCTGGTGTCTCCCTAATCCTGGGACCTGCTCCAACCAAAAGTGGGAGAAAGGTTGCAGAGACAAAGGTGCAGCCTCAGCATGGTATCACAGGAGGTAGAGACTGGTGAGCCAGGAGCTGGGGCTGTGGAGTCCTTTGTGGAAATCTAACTTAGGTACTCAGTCTTGGAACTTGCTTGAGGGAGTGGTACAATTGGCTGCAAGCAAAGAGTTGTGTACCAACTGCAATAAGTAAAAGCAAACTGCAGACCTGTGGGTGACACAGCTTAGAAATCTGCCCCAAGGAGAAGACTCTACCAACCAGAAGCACAATGACCAAGAGCAAAAGAAGAGACAAAGGCACAATAAATATTACTGAAAACTCCCCTGCAAAGGAGCAAAACCCTATGCCAACCTCAGTGTTAACTGAGGAACACATCGAGAAAATGGGGACACAGAATGCATAAAACTCCTTTTAAAGCTTCTGATCAACAATGAGAAGCACATACAGGAGTTCAAACAATGTAAGGAATATTTTACACCAGCAATAAAGCAAATCAAGGCTGATATATCAGAAATTAAGAACACAATCGAGCAAATTAAAAGCATAGTGGAGAGTCTCCAAAACAGAATGAAGCAAGCAGAAGAAAGAATCTCAGAATTGGAAGATATTTCCTGTCATCAGAGGGAAGCAAACAAAAAGCTGGAAGCAGAGCTGGATCAGGACCAAAAAAGTATTCAAGAATTGAAAGACACTATGAAGAGGCCTAATATAAGAGTTATGGGAGTCCCAGAAGGTGCAGAAAGAGGAACTGGTTTTACAAATATATTTAATGCAATAATAAAGGAAAATTTCCCTAATCTAGATAAAGAATTGGGAAACAAGATACAGGACAGGCAAAGAACTCCCAACAGGCCTGATCAAAAGCGATCTTCACCAAGACACATGTTCATCAAGCTCTCTTCAATTGAACATAAAGAAAAAATCGTTAAATGTGCACGTGAAAAAATAATCAATTCACATATAAGAAGGTCAATTAAACTCACAGGGGATCTCTCACAGGAAACTCTACAGGCCAGAAGAGAATGGAGTGATGTATTCCAAATCTAAAAGAAAAAAAAAATGTTGGCCTAGGATAATGTATCTGGCAAAGTTTTCTTTTGTCTTTGAAAATAAAATTCTTCCACAGTAAAGAAGTTAACAGAATTTGCCTCTTCCAAACTTGCCCTACAAATGATACTTCAAGATGTTCTCTTGACAAAGAGGAATAGCAACAAATAAAACCAAAGGCAAATGTGAAGAACATCCCAGTAAAATGACAACAGAAGACTAAACCAATAAACAACCCATTCCTAAAATGACAGGACCAAAGTACCACCCATACATATTAACCCTGAATGTAAATGGCTTAAGCTCAATCAAACGTCACAGATTAGAAGGCTGGATTAAAAAACAAAACCCATCAATTTATTGTCTAGAAGTGATACATTTCACCAACAAAAATCTGCGGAAACTCTATCGCATGAGTTTTAACAAAAACACAAAATACCAGGAAAAAAAAAAGATTGCTAAACTCATCTATGCTTTGCATCTAAGAAATCATACACCTCTGTGGCCCAGCATGGTAGCCTAGTGGTTATAGTCCTTGCCTTGCATGTACTGAGATGTCATATGTTGCCAGTTCATGTTCTGGAGGCTCTATTTCCCACCCAGCTCCCTGCTTGTGGCCTGGGAAAGCAGTAGAGGATAGCCCAAAGCATTGGAACCCTGTACCCCCATGGGAAAACAGGAAGAAGTTCCTGACTCCTGGCTTTGTATCTGCTTAGCTTTGGCCACTGCGGCCATTTAGGCACTGAACCAGTGGATGGAAGATCTTTCCCTCTTTTTCTCCTTGTCTCTGTAAATCTGCTTTTACGATGATAATAAATGTCTTTTAAAAACACAGAAATGACAGAACTCCATGATCATGTTTGAGTTTCACTAGATAAAAATAGGTTAAAACAAAGAAAATAAGAGAGCTGTAATATAAACACCATCAAATAGGGGGTGGGTGTTTGATAAGGCCACCTGGGAGGCCACATTCTGCAGCAGAATCCCTGCATCCAGCTCCCTGCTGACATGCAAACTGGGAGGCACAAGGTGCAGGCTCAAGAGGCTGGCCCCTGCTGCACATAGGAGATCTGGACTGTGTTCTGACCTTCTGGCTTTGGCCTGAACTGACCCTGGATATTTTGGGGATTTGAGGACTGAACCAGTAGATGGAAGATCATTCTCTGTCTCTTTCTCTCTCTCTGCTTTTCAAATAAGAAGAAAGTATTTCTAAAAAATTTCCACCTATGGCCTGGCACTGTAGCCTAACAGCTAAAGTTCTTGCCTTGCACACACCTGGATCCCATATGGGTGTTGGTTCTAATCCTGGTCGCCATTCTTCCCATGCAGCTCACTGACTGTAGCCTGGGAAAGCAGTTGATGATGGCCCAAAGCCTTGGGACCCTGTACCATGTGAGAGACCTGGAAGAGGATTCGGGCTCCTGGCTTTGGTTTGGCTCATCTCTGGCCTTTGCAGGCACTTGGGAAGTAAATCAATGCATGGAAGATCTTCCTCTCTGTCTCTCTTCCTGTCTGATATTTGACTTTTCAATAAAAGTATGAAAAAGTCTCATCTAAGTATCTCTTTAGGAGAAACATGGAATGGTAAGCCACCTTGTCATTGCTGAGCATTAACTACAGCAGGTGCTTTTGTCATGGATGGCAGTGAGCAGTTTATCTTCCCATATACTGTTCTCCCAAATGCTTCCACATTTGGGTAAAGGCCAAAGCCAAGAACTCATTCCAAGTCTCCCACGTGAGTGCCAGAAAACCAAATACAAGATCAATCCATCACCATTTGCATGAGCATTTGCATGAGCAGAAAGCTCCAGTCAGGAGTGGATGAGGCTATTGAACCAGGGATCCAGTATGGAAAATGGGCTTTTTATCCATTAGTCCAAACACATAGCCTCTACAAACTTTAAAGCACTGTTGCACATTTGCTATATTTTCCTAACTATCACTTTCTGTTAGGTCATGAGAGCGCAGGTCACGTTACTTGTTGAAGGTTTCTGGCTTGCAAATGTTGGAGCTACACCATGAACCCAGGATTCTGACACCACACCGTATGAGCCATGCTCTGCTTCCTCCCAAGTACAAGCTTACTTCCATGCAACTGTCAGTGTGGAGCTGGGTAACTGCTACGTACATTTTTATCACGTCAGCTGTTCTAATCACTCTCTGTAAGTCTGGATGTTCCGTTGATTTTAAAAAACTGGAAGTTTTAATCTTACATCATATTTCTAATTTCTCTCTCTTAAAGCTTGCATGTCTTCTCTTTTTTCTCCAAGATCTTCCTATATTTTTATTAATAATCTTAAAAAAATATATAATACTCATTTGCTTTTAGTTGAAAGGCTGATTTAGAGAAAGAAAAAAACAGAAAGATCTTCTATCCAACAGTTCATTTCCCAAATGGCCACAATGACTGGAGCTGAGCCAATCCAAAGCCAGGAGAAATAATCTTCTTCCAGGTCTCCCACGCGGGTGCAGGGTTCCAAGGCTTTGAGCGGTCCCCTACTGCTTTCCCAGGCCACAGACAGGGAGCTGGATGGGAAGTAGAGTAGCAGGGACACATATGGGTGCCCATATGGCATGCTATCCACGTGCAAGGTGAGGGGTTAGCCACTAGGTGGCGCACCAGGCTGTTTTAATTTCTAAAATTAGTTTTTAAACAATTCATTGTGATTTCCAGAGACAATCCTAACAATATAATGGTATCCATTCTCTCTCAGTTGCAATCTCCTCCTTGTATTTTGTTTGCATGATAACATTTTAATCAACATTATAGTAACTAGGCTTAATATTTCCTTGAGTTAGGATATAGAGGAAAACCACTACTCATACAAAATTTAAATAAAAGAAAATCAAAAAAGATGCTGTGCCACATACTCCTTTCTTCTCAACAGATTTGCCCCTTTGGGCAGAGGAGGGCACAGGTGAGATTCCCTGAAACAATCAATTATCTTTCTACCAGTATAACAGCCTTGCACACTGGAAGTTGTTCTGATTAAAATCACAACTTCTGATGAGGAATGAGAAGGTAAAGCAATCCTTTTTCTTTATCTCCTCTCATCACTACAGGACTAACCAGAGATGACAGCTGTTCAGCCTCATTATACAGGCTGTGGTGTGGTAAAATGGGAACAAGGGTTTGACTCATACCTACCTAATCACAAATGAACTACAAGACTCTGTTCTCTGTTCAGCCATGTTCCATGCTAAAAGGTGGATTCAACAAAAACAGACTCACAAAATTCCTGGCCATGTCTCAACAACAAAGTCGTTCAGGTCTCAGTCAAATGCCAACTTGTCAACACAGCCTTCTGGAACCACCACTCTGAAGCATCCGCAACTCTCCTCACTCATGAGCAAATGACGAGTTTAACACCTGCCCACTTTCTGCCTTGCTGGCTACTGCACACTAAACGGATGGAGAGCTTGTCCTTGCTGGCTGCTGTAAAGCCAGTTCACTCTAGCTAAAGACTTTCTGGGCAGCAGAAACACATAAACTCACTGCTACATGGTCAGGTCTGCAAATTGTTTCAAGAATCACATGTTCCCAGTGTAACAATGGTGATCTCACAATCTTGCTGATTTCACCTGGACCAGGCCCAGTCCCACAATGTTCAGGCAAAAAGAGTGGACTTGGGCCTGGCAGCGTGGCCTAGTAGCTAAAGTCCTTGTCTTGAACACCCCAGGATCCCATATGGGCGCTGGTTCTAATCCCGGCAGCTCCACTTCCCATCCAGCTCCCTGCTTGTGGCCTGGGAAAGCAATCGAGGACGGCCCAAAGCTTGAGACCCTGCACCAGTGTGGGAGACTGGAAGGAAATGCCTGGATCCTGGCTTCGGGTCGGCATAGCATCAGCCATTGCGGCCACTTGGGGAGTGAATCATCAGACGGAAGATCTTCCTCTCTGTCTCTCCTCCTCTCTGTATATCTAACTTTCCAATAAATAAATAAATCTTAAAAAAAAAGAGTGGACTCACTGGGTCAGCTACAAGGGGTCTTCAGAATATTTGTGGAAAATATACATTATCTGTTAATTCTGTCTATCCATGAATGCTGTGAAATACTCTCACACACCAACGTCAATATAAAAGGCATGGCTCTGGTTGGGGACACAAATGCAACTGTAGAGGGGGGAAGAGGGGACAGCCCAGTGGTATAATAGACTGACCCTGCACCTGTAGAGCTGCTATCCCATGTATTTGCTGGCTAATGTCCTGGTTCCTCTGCTTCCTAATTAATGTTCTGCTTAGGACCTAGGAAAACAGCAGAGAATGGCTCAACTCACTGGACCCCTGCACTGACACAACACACCAGAGAAAACATCCTGGCTACAGGCTTCAGGATCACCTCAGCTCTGGCCACTGCAGACTTTTGGGAAGTGAAGCAGTGCATGGAAGTTCTCCTTCTCCGTCTCTCCCTCTCTGTAAATTTGACTTCCAAAGTAACATAAATAAACCTTTCTTAAAAAGTTAGATGGGGCAGCACGGTGGTCTAGTAGCTAAAGTACTCGCCTTGAATGCGCCAAAATCCCACATGAGCACCAGTTCTAATCCCAGCAGCTCCACTTCCCATCCAGCTCCCTGCTTGTAGCCAGGGAAAGCACTTGAGGACAGCCCAAATCCTTGGGACTATGCACCTGTGTGGGAGACCTTGAAGAAATTCCTAGCTCCTGGCTTCAGAATAGTGAGGCACTGGCCATTGAAGGTCACTCGTGAACTGAAACATCAGAAGGAAGATCATCCTCTGTGTCTCTCTTCCTCTCTATATATCTGATTTTGCAACAAAAAAAGGAAAAAGATAGACTTATTCACATACACCACGTGCTTTTTATCCTTTCATCTACCTTTGTGCACCTTGTTTTACTGATTATCTATGCAATTGTTTGCAGAGCTAGAATATACAGGTCTGTGGATATATGTGTAGAGAAAAATTCCATTCCCTTCACTATGTCCCCAGAGGCAGGGATTTCCTCGCAGTTTTCTATGTTGACAGTATTGATTTTAACATGAAGAACTGTTGAAGGACAACAGGGATCCTTACTTGTACAAAACCATAGCCAGATAAATCAGTAAAGATGGCTTATTGGGCCAGGAGGGCAGAGCTGGGAATAGAAAATCAACAGACTGGTTGACTGAAGCTCCCTGGGGGCCACTGGAGAGAAGCAGAGCTGTGCAAAAACAGTTGTTGAAAATGCACAAGCTTGGGCCCGGCGCGGTGGCGCAAGTGGTTAAGTCCTCGCCTTGCACGCCCGGGACCCCATATGGGCGCCGGTTCTAATCCCGGCAGCTCCGCTTCCCTTCCAGCTCCCTGCCTGTGGCCTGGGAAAGCAGTTGAGGACGGCCCAAAGCTTTGGGACCCTGCACCTGCGTGGGAGACCCGGAAGAGGCTCCTGGCTTCGGATCGGCATAGTATCGACCCGTTGCGGCTCACTTGGGGAGTGAATCATCGGATGGAAGATCTTCCTCTCTGTATCTCCTCTCTGTATATCCACCTTTCCAATAAAAAATAATAAAAATAAATCTTTAAAAAAAAAAAAAAAAAAAGAAAATGCACAAGCTTGCAGCCAGCAGGCCAAGTATAAAGTGAGCCAGATGAGCCACAGGATGGCAGCACACCCCACAAACACAGGACTGGGGAATTTGGAGCCAGCACAAGGGTGAACTCTCAACAGGAATCCTCCACCCTACATAGTGACAGTGTGAGGCAAAAGCCACAGAACAACACTCAGGTGAGGGGAAGTAAGGATGAGTAAAAATTCACAGGCCCACCTGATGGATCACACTCCAGGTGAGGGGAAGACATAGTGCTGGCGAGTGAGCTTTTAAGGGTGAATGGCTGAGGATGGGACTCAGGGAATGAAGACAGCACCCACATTACACCGAGAGTTCTAATACCTTAACTGCCTGAGAGTCACTGGAACCAACCTACAGAGAGATGCTAGAAACCTAAGGGGAAGAGACTGGGACAGGATTAAATGCACAAATCCTGGAGTGAAATGCAAGGAAAGCTCAGACACATTTGCCTGAGCAAGCACTAAAATCCAGCAGTCCACACCCATGCTGGGAACATGAAAACCCTCAAGATTTCAGGCAGGAACCACCTGGTGGCACGTTTGAGCAGTCCCTGCTAACACTGTGGTAGGCAGAACTAGCTTTCCAAACAGAGCATCAATCTTAGCAGACATATCACCAGTCAATCCATAGACTCATTTGCTCCATGAAATGTGGAAGGGACTAGAGAGAAAGGAACACTGCCAAAGTGGCTGAGGGGAATGGGCAGAGAGACACTGAGAGCAGAGACTGAGGCTGAAGCATCCCTACCCACAAATGCAGAAGCCACAAACACAATATAGACAAACACTTACTGGAAATGAAAGCCCACATGGGGCCACAAAGAAATAAGTTAGCCACACTCAACCACGGTAAAGGGGGAGTTCCTCCTATTAAAGTACACAGAGGAAACCAAAGTTAAACAGAGATCCCCAAACAAGAACGAAAGAACAAAATTACAGCCTATCAACATTAACTTTGAATGTCAGTTGCTTAAACTCATCAATACAAAGACACAGATTAACCGAATGGATCAAAGAGAAGAGCACAGGAATCTTTTGCCTGCAAGAGATGCATCTCATCAACAAAGATATGAAGAAGCTGAAAGTGAAAAGGTGGAACAAGTTATTTCATACCAAAAGAAAGGAAAGAAAGAACCAGTGTAGCCCACCTAGTATCACATGACATGCACTTCATGGTGAAAAACACTGAAAGAGATGAAGAGAGACATTATATAATGAACTACGGAATCCACCCAGCAAAAGGAAATAACAATAAATATATACACACCAAGTAGAAACGCACTCAGCTACATGAAACATTTATTGACAGACCTAACAGGAGACATAGAAGCCAACACAGTAGTAGCTGGGGAACTTAACACCCCATTCACTGCAACAGACAGATTGGCAAGGCAGAAACTCAGCAAGGAAGCAACAGATTTCACACAGACAGTAGAACAAATGTGATGAATTGACATTTACAGAACTTTTCATTCCATGGACACTGAATATACATTTTTCAGCTGCACATGGAACCTTTCCCAGGACTGACTATATTGTAAGTCACAAAATAATCCTCAGCAATTTTGAAAAGCAACTAAAACCATCCCATGCATTTGCTCAGACCACCATGAAGCAAAGCTATTGACCAGGAAATCAAGGAAATCGAGGATGACCCAAAGCCTTGGGACCCTGCACCCACTTTGGAAACCCAGAAGAGCTCCTGGCTTCTGTTTTCAGATTGGCGCAGTACTGGACATTGCGGTTCCCTGGGGAGTGAGTCATTGGACAGAAGATCTTTCTCTCTGTCTCTCCTCTTCTCTGTATACCTGACTTTGCAATAAAAATAAATAAATCTTTTTTTAAAAAGAATATTTACTTGCTACCCTTGCTTATGCCAACAACATCATAACCACGTTAATGGCAGAAAGCTGGCGTCAAGAATACACTTGACTGTCTCACTACACAACACAGGAAACAATGGAGGGTGGACATTATTAAAATCCTTTGTAACACTGTCTCTGCTACATCTCATGGGAGCTGACACTTGTGTTTTTTATTTCATTTCCTCAAAATGTGCTTCTTTTCTACTACTAACGTCTTCAGTGACACATACGTCATACAGGAGCATCACCTGACTCTCTCTTCCCCATCTCTCTCTCCCACTTCCTCCTCCCTCCTCTCCCTGGGCCCCAAAGTCTCCCTCTTTTCCCGTACCCCCTCACACACTCCTTCTCCATTATCTCAACACAGGAATTCACAAACATACACCTATATAAACTCATACACGGTTACATTCACACACACATAATTACATACATACCTTTATAATATATACCTATATATAAACAGCTACATTCACACACACACATACATAAATATATACCTTTATACTATACACACACACACACAATCTACATTCACAAACACATATACAATAATACCCCATTCCTTGCCAAGGTTCCTTGCTTTGCACACCCCGTCTTCCCATGTCTCTCCTTCCCCATCTCCCTCTCTCCCCTTCTTCCTCCCTTCTCTCCTGTGCCCCCATTTCCTCTCTATACCCACACCCCATCACACAATCTATCCTACTCCACTGTTAGTGTGTTGGCTAGTGCAACCACTATGAAGTCAATATGGAGACTGCTAAGAAAACTAATAATCATTTACCTATGACTCAGCTATCCCACTGCTGGGAACATATTCAAGAAAATGAAATCTGCATATGAGAATGTGACCTGTAATACTGTTTGCACTGGAACACAATCTACAATAGCAAAAACATGTCAATTAAAAGAGGAATATATAAAACATTCTGTGTTAAAGCTACTCTATGGAACACTACTCAACCAAAGAAAGGAATGAAATTCTACCTTTTGCAACAAAAGGGTCACAGCTAGAGACCATATGCTCAATGAAACAAGTCACTCCCCAAAAAAGAAATACCATATGTTCTCTCTGATGTAAGGCAATTTTCATGCAAAATACAAAATCAGTCCACACACATATTCATACAGAGAAATTATATAAGAAAAATTATATCATACAGAGAAATTATATTATGTATTATAATATAATATAACGTATTATATTATATTTTTGTTAGCATAACAAGCAGAAACGATACATTGCAGTATGCATCTCTCACATAAAATCACTCCTAATGAAACTGTTAAATAGAGCTTGACAACAGAATGCTGACCTTGGACCACTCTCAACAGCTACAATATCATGATACACTTAAACAGCAGGATTACGGGGTTGCACCTGTTGCTGAAGGAATATACTATCCTAATAATATGGAGAAAAACAGTGAAATGGAAGAATTCTGAGGGCATAAAGGGAAATCCCTGAGCCTATGAAATTCTATCATTAAAAATAAAATTTAGGGCCAGTGTGGTGGCCTAGTGGCTAAAGTCCTTGCCTTGAAAGCGCCAGGATCCCATATGGGTGCAGGTTCTAATCCTGGCAGCTCCTCTTCCCATTCAGCTCCGTTTGTGGCCTGGGAAAGCAGTCGAGGATGGCCCAAAGTCTTGGATTCCTGCACCTGCACGGGAGACCTGGAGGAAGTTCCTGGCTCCTGGCTTCAGATCTGCGCACAACCAGCCGTTGTGGTCACTTGGGGAGTGAATCATCAAATGGAATGTCTTCCTCTCTTTCTCTTCCCCTCTCTGTATATCTGACTTTACAACAAAAATACAATAAATCTTTAAAAAATTAAAAATTTTAGAATAATTAAAAGTACCTACCTACCTACACAAATACACACACACAATCGACCACCTGGAGTTTGAATGTCTCATGGCGGACACTGGGACAAGGTTTCCTGCCCATCCCTCATCCAAGTTGAAGCTGCACACAACCACAGCAGATGCACACAAGCAGGGCTATCTCTACACAGGCAGACACACACCACAACTCCACCACCTCCTGCCACCAAGCATGAGGCAGTAGAAGACAACTTCATGTCAACATTTCACATGTCCTTTAATTATTCCAAGAGGAATTTCAAACTGAGGTACTGGACGCCCTTGAATCACTTACCACACACATTATGTCAAGGTTCTCACTTGCCACATACATCTCAAAGTTCTGCCTTCATTAGCAACATATCTTGGTCCCTGTTTCCATCTTTACCACCAAAAACACAAATCATGCACAAAATGTCACTAATGTGTGTTAGTCACGTATAATCAAAGAAAATATCAAAATAAAGTAATGCCACATTAAATAGAAACCTCCCTTCTCTTCCGGTCTTGGGAGACCTCCTCTATTGAGCGTCTGAAAATACTGGGTCCTGTGGCCATGGTGGTGGTGAAAGCAGGGAGCCCATGGTGATGTTTGAGCACATGAGAGAAAACGTGAGTAAGTTGCTCAAGGGGATCAAAAGATACAATCCTGAGAACCTGGCCACCCTGGAGTGCTACCCGGAGACACAGGCCAAGGAGAAGGCCTACAGCCTGGAGGCCAATCTCGCTGTGCTGAAACTGTATCAGTTCAACCCAGCCCTCTTCCAGACCACAGTCATGGCCCAGATCCTGCTGAAGGCCCTCACCAAATTGTTCCATGCTGACTTCACCCTGTGCAAGTGCATGATCGACCAGGCCCATTAAGAAGAGAGGCCGATGTTGAACTTATCTGGACAATAAGATGCTGGACTCTATGCTTGGTATATGCTTACAATGACGGAATCTCAACTGAACTTGAACTGTGGTTACAAAACAAGGTGGAGGAATCCACCATAGTAGGAGGGCTAGGGGAGGGGGAATTCCAGTACCTATATAACTATGTCTCATAATACAATGTAATCAATAAAGAAAAAAGAAAAAAGAAGAAGAGTGGCCAATCCGGCAGATCCTGTACCCTGGAGACCTGCTGGAGACCTGTCGCTTCCAGGCCTTCTGGCAAGCCCTGGAAGAGAACATGGACCTCCTGGAAGGAATCACCGATTTCGAAGACTCTGTCCACAAATTCATCTGCCACGTCATGGACATCACTTACCAGCACACTGACCGCTGCCTGCTGTCAGAGATGCTTGGGGACCTGAATGACAGTCAGCTGAAAATGTGGATGAGTAAATATGGCTGGAGTGCTGACAAGTCGGTCCAGATCTTCATCTGCAGCCAGGAGGAGAGCATCAAGCCCAAGAACATCGAGAAGATAGATTTTGACAGCATGTCCAGCATCAGCATCATGGCCTTCTCCCAGTGATTGGCAACCTCTAATAACGACCTGTCGACTTAAGAAAAAAATAGAAATCTTCTTACATCCTTCAAGATATCAGTGCTATACAAGAATAATGAAGTCTTTCTCTTAAAAATGGGAATTGGACCTGGTGCAGTAGCATAGCAGCTAAAGTCCTTACCTTGAATGAACCAGGATCCCATTTGTGCATTGGTTCTAATCCATTCAGCCCCTCTTCCCTTCCAGCTTCCTGCTTGTGGCATCGGAAAACAGTTGAGGATGGCCTTGGGACCCTACACTCACATGGGAGACCTGGAAGAAACTTCTGACTCCTAGCTTCGGATATGCCCATCTTCAGCCATTGAAGTCACTTGGGGAGCAATTCATTGCATGGAAGATCTTCCTCTCTGTTTCTCCTCATATATATATATATATATATATATATATGAATGACTTTGCAATAAAAATAAATGTTTTTTTTTAAAAAGGGAACCAAGTGAAATGTACATAGAAATAATGTTTTTGGTAGCTGGTGTAAATTTCTAAAGTTCATAACAGGATATCCAGAAATTTTTAGATTAATCCATGTGTTGTCAATGCCACTGAAATGAGTATTAAGCTACAGAAGAAACCCTTAGACTTACAAAAGTTATGAGAGGCAAGCCTGACACTGTTCAAACATTCATACACGTATGTGTATTTTTTCATTCAAGGCAATCTGAGTGTCAGGCTGTTCTGCTTACTCTAATTTCAACAAAAGGAAAGAAAAACATCACACTGACACAAAATGTGGCATAATTTTCCTCAGCTGATGCAGCCCACAGTTTAAGCCAGGTGCCAGGATAATCATAAATCCCAGCCTCCAGAAAAGCACCCTGGACAAGAGCTCCCTACAACTCAATCTACATGCAGGAAGTCCTCATGCTGGAACACACAGACCCCTACAAGTGTGGACAGAGCTGGGCATTGCAACCCGGAGCCACATGCACACTTACTGCTGTTTCTCCCACCACCCACACCATTGTGGAGCATGGTATCTCTTTGCTTTCTGGGCTGTGAGGTTCCCAAAAACAGGGGCCTTGCCTGTGCCACAATAAGACAAGCATCAAGACAGCAAGCTGCAAAATGGACATGGTTCCTACAGTTACTGAGTGGATGGCTGAAAAAGCTGCTTCTTCTCGCAGGTCTCTTACCTTCCCACGCCCCATCAACAGCCCCACAGTCAACTGGTCGTGTGACGGTCTGTGTCCTTGTGGGGACTTGCAAGGTCCAGGATACCCATATCCTAGTAGTCATATAGCATCAACCCAACCAACCATAGTAAACCCCCAAATTATACCTCAATCGTCATCCCACACCAGGTCAATCGAAGATTCAGAATCTTGGGCTGGCACTATGGGTAACAGGTTAAACCACTGCTGGAAATCTCAGCATCTCACATGGGTTACTACAGTTCAAGTCCCTGTGGTCTCATGTCCAATCCAGCTCCCTGCTAATACACCTTGGAAAGCAACAGAGGGTGGCCCAGGGCCTGGGGTCCATGCATCCACATGATGAGGCTCCCGGCTCCTGGTTCTGGAAAATGACTGGTAAAACTGGGAGTAGGAAGTAGTTATATGTATATATTTTTTCCTCTAACAGCACTCACTGTACTATCAAATATACAGTTATAGGCAGATACTTTCTCTAACAGAAGTCATATACAAATCTATACTATCAAACCCAAAATGAAAATATTCATGACTATGATGGACAATCACTTAGAGAACTTTTCTATTTTAAACAAGGGCCTATACTATTTTATATTTTTGTGTTTCTTTGAAGGAATTGCAGGGCAGGGGCAGAGTCAGAGGGAAATCTTCCATGGGCTAGTTCAACTCCCAAATGAATACACCTTTCAGGGCTGGACCAGGATGAAGGCAGGCACCAGGAGCTTTATCCAGATCTCCCAAATGTGCAACAGAAGCCAAAACACTGAGGTCACCTTCCACTGCTATCTCAGGAACATAAGCGGAGAGCTGAATTGAAACAGAGCATCCAAGACAAAAACTGGTGCCTGAACATAATGTCAGTGTCACAGACAATGATTTAACAATGTCACAATGTTGGTCCAGATTTTTAAAAATATGATATGGTTCATATATGGATACCATATGGATTCTGATTTGTGTCCCAGCCACCCTGTTTACCATCCAGCTCCCTGACAGTGGTCTCAGAAATCAGTTAAGGATGGCCTTGAGACTCTGTACTCATGTGGGAGACCTGGAAGAAAGTCCTAGTTCCTGGCTTTGCATCAACTCAATTCCAACCACTGCAGCCACTTGGGGAGTGAATCATTGGATGGAAGATCTTCCTCTCTCTTTCCTCTTCTCTGTGTAACTCACTTTCCAATAAAAATAAATAAGTATTTCTAAAAATATGATCAGATGTAAAATACCTTTCAAATTATTCAGAATATCTAAAAAAATAAGGCCAAAAGCACAAAATTCTTTCCAACAGAGAAATCTAAATGAATTTCTTCTACAGCCTTACATATAAGCACATATGGGATACAATATTCAGCAGCAGACTATTTTTACTCTTTTATGTTAAATAAAATTGCCAATATTCCTTAAAGCTTTGGTTTTATACAAAATTAATGTTCCTGGGGCCAGGTGTAGCGGCTTAGCAGCTAAAGTCCTTGCCTTGAACACACTCAGATTCCATATGTGTGCTATTTCTAATCCCAATGGCCCTGCTTTTCATCCAGTTTCCTGATTCTGATTTAGGAAAGCAGTTGAGGATGGCCCAAAGCCTTAGGACCCTGCACCCACCTGGGAGACCCAAAAGATTGATCGGATGAAAGATCTTCCTGTCTCTTCTCTCTGTATATCTGACTTTGCAATAAAAATAAATCTCCTAAAAAATTAGTGCTTCCAAGTATATTTCTAGGTGAGCCTACATTTTCATGAATTTCAGTAGAACAAGTAGAACAAGTCCCATTCAAACCATTATCCCTTTTCCAAAACCCATCCAAGTTTCTGTCCTAAAGGACCTAGCAGCCTAGTGTTCCCTTCCTTCTGTTCTCACTTTCTGCTTCCGGCCACAATGGTTGGCTGGGGTGTTAAGGAAAGCCTCTATCAAAAGGGACAGAAAAGTCACATATGTGAAAGGTACCATTAAAATGTATGTAACAAATCAAGGATGGGAATATATGGCACGCCAAGATGAAGTAGGAAAATAAAATTAGCTTAGTAAAGTAGAGTCACCAAGAGCAAGTGCATTTACATCAGGCATTCCCAAGAAAATGGTCTATAAAGCAAAGGAAAGCAAGCATTTCTTTCTATCCAAAGCCTAGCTGAGCACATGGCTGGTGCACAGCAAGGCACAGCTTAATGGTGCTAAGTGTGTGTGGGATTGTATGTTAGCTGGCTTCCTGAACTTTGGATGGAAGTGATCGCTCTCCAAGTGACTGTGAGATAGACCTCAGGAAGATCTAAGAATCCAGAGCAAAGATCAATGAACTACACCCCATAGGTCAAATCCAGCCACTGCTTGTTTTGTGAATAAAGCCTTACGGGAACATAGCAATGGTCAATTAAGCATAAATTATTTATGATTACTTCCATGCTGCAAAGCAGCGAGCAGAGGTAAAGAGTTGGGAAATGATCTCAATAACTTCCATGCCTAAAATAAGCACATAGCCCTTTCTAAAATAAATAAAATCCTGATGGACTGATCTAGGCCATCACATAATCTTTCTTTTTTAAAAAAAATATTTATTTATTATTTTTTATTACAAAGTCAGATATACTTAGAGGAGGAGAGACAGAGAAGAATGATTCACTCCCTAAGTGAGCAGCATGGCCGGTTCTGCACTGATCCAAAGCCGGGAACCTGGAACTTCTTCTGGGTACCCCACATGGGTGCAAGGTCCCAAGGCTTTGGGCCATCCTCAACTACTTTCCCAGGCCACAAGCAGGGAGCTGGATGGAAAGTGTAGCTGCCGGGATTAGAACCGGCGCCCATATGGAATCCTGGTGAGTTCAAGGTGAGGACTTTAGCCACTAGGCCATGCTGCCAGGCCCTCATCACATAATCTTTCAACTTCATTCACTCCTTGGACCTCAAAAAGAGAGACAATGACTGAACCATACCAGAAGGTGATACTTTAACATCACAATTGGAAGTCCACTGATGCTTAACTGACACTTCTCCATTCTCCCTCCACATACTCACCTGTAGTTCTTGCAGTCTTCCTCATCTTTCTCCATGATGACCAGATCACTGGAACATGCTACACTGTCCAGCAGGCTGAGGTACTCTAGGTCTGGAGTCACTTTTTCCAGTAGACACTCCCAATCACTAATGTGACAAGAGTCGATGATCTGTGTCCAGGAAGCAAGAAAAGGCCTAGAAAGAAGCATGGACCATTAGCCTCACAGTGACAAGTCCATGCTGCTCAGACAAAATGACACAGTAAGGGTCAAAATCACATTGTCAGAAACCCTACTGAAGTTTTCTCTGGACAAGCAGGAATAACTCTAGCTCATTTGCAAGAGAATGAATACGCAGAAGACTTATCACACTTTCTTCTTTAGTTCTTTTTTTTTTAAAGATAAAGCATAGATTTTGTATAGTAAAATATTTTATTATAATATGCAAGGGTTATTATTCTCTAGTAATGAAAACAATAGCTTATTTTCAAACACCACATTAAAAAAAACATATGCATTCAAAGAATTCCAGAACAACCATAAGCACAAAACAAACAAACCAGTCAAGAAATGGGAAAAGGGAGAATCAAGATGTCAGAACAAGGTAAGGACACATCTGAACAGAGAAATGTTTAATCAGGATGAAGCAGAGAGGTTACCTTCCAAGAAAGAGGAGAGAACAGAACATCAGCAGAGGGGTATCTGGAGACTGACAAACACAAGAAACCAGCAGACACAATGGTGTGGTGTTGCAGTGACTGATACTCCAGCGGCATTCCAGCAGCTGGAACTGCACCAGCAACCAGGTGCGAAGGAACTTTTACCGGGAGCTTGGGAGGTGAACCCAGACCAAAAACAAAAAAAAAACAGTCCATCCTGCTGGTATGTTTGATTTGACCAGGAGCAGAGACAGAGCAGCAGATCACAGATAGGCAGTGCAAGAACAGTGTGGATTTATCAGCCCAATTTGCTTCCTAGAGCTGAACTGGGCACCATTTTGGAAAACATCCCAAACTTTAACAATGCAAAATTATTGGTTGGTGTGGAGAAAGCCAGACAGCTTTTGTTTTCTTCTCTTTATGAAACAATAAAATGCAAATGAATCATTGTTAAAAAAAAAAAGAGAGAATATGTTTCTTCCAAACCTGCCCTATAAACGATACTTCAAGATATTCTCTTGACAGAGAAGAGGAACAGCACCAAACAAAACCAAAGGCAACAAAATGACAACAGAAGACTAAACCAATGAACAATCCATTGCTAAAATGACAGGACCAAAGTAACACCCATACATATTAATCCTGAATGTAAATGGCTTAAACTCAATCATACGCCACAGTTTAGTAGACTCGATTTAAAAAAAAAAAAAAACACCTATTTGTTGCCTACAGTAGACACACTTCACCAACAAAGATAAGCGGAAACTATATCTCATGGATTTTGATGCTTTTGTTGTTGTTAGTTTCATCTCTTCAAAACATTTTCTTGGGTAAGTAGCTGCTTGTGCAGTCACCCCGCCTGCTGGAAGGGTAGGGTTTTAAGGTACCTTTACAGCCCTGGACCTTCCTCTGCCCATCCAAGGTCCTCCACCCGGCCAGGAGCCCGCCATCTCAGCCTGGTGACCGTTCGCACCGGCCCGGCCCTCAGCACTGACTCGCAGGCCAGTGACCGCCCCCACCCCGGCCCAGCAGCCCACCACCCCGGCCCGGTGACTCTCAAGCCGCAGCCCGGTCCCTCACACTGACTATCCCGGCCGCGACTCACCTGGGCTCCCACGCGACTGCTCAGCTCAGCGTCCTGGGTCGACT
>NW_024466711.1:0-22777 GCF_017591425.1 Ochotona curzoniae
CTAGTTGACACTCCCACCAGCAGGGCATGGAGATTCTGATTTTCCTGCATCTCCACCAGCACTTGTATTGTCTACCTTTTGATTATAACAGTCGTAGTGATATCTGCTTGCAGTTTTGTGTTGGCTGTTGGGAAGCAGTTGTAGGTTAAAACATCCTTAGCTGAGAGGCTCATATCGTTAGTAATCTAACTCCAAAGTTCACTTCCATGCTTTGCCACACTCTTAGTCATTTCTTAAAACATTGTGTAGAACCATGTTTTTTGTTTGAAAGAGAGGGGGAGGGTGAGAGAGAGAGATTTCTCCTTCCACTGAACTCCTTCTTAGTTGCAGTGGCCCAGAATGGACCAGGCTGAAGCCAGGAGCCAGGAGCTTTTAGGTCTCCTACAGGGGTGCAGGACCCAAGCACTTTGGCCATCTGCCACTACTTTTCCGCCGCTTCAGGGAGCTGGAATGGAAGTGAAATTGCTAGGACAAGAACCCATGCTTGTATGCCAGGGTCACAGGCAGCAACTTTACCCTCTGCAACACCATACCAGCCCCCTGTTGCATTTGTAGTTCTTGATGATTGCCGAGCTGGCTCAAGAGCAGCACCTGGCACTTTCTGCTTCTCCCCTCCATGGGGTCCTGGGTTCAACAGCCTTGGCAGCAAAGCCTCAGGAAGGGTGTAAAGGATGTGACAGACTTTGTTGTCCTAGGCATGTACCCAGGGCATGCACTGCCCAATGGGCAGCTGTTGCTATGTGGATTCAGAAACTGGTAGGGTGGATGTGGCTGGATTTGGCTCTACTGCCTGCACAGACAGACCCCTTACCCCCTTCACAGGCCAGCTTTACGCACAGCAAAGTCTCGTAAAGAACAAGCAGCTCGGCAGTGGTACAGGGCTCCTGAGAGGCCAGGGCATGAATGAGTAGCTCTGACTCTAGGAGCCAGGCATTGTTCTGGCAGGGCAGCTGGAACCCTTTCCTGCAGACCAGATGTGGGGCTGCCTCAGTGGTGGGATTCTGGGGATGGCACGGAAGCACCAGGCTCCCCAGGCCCTCGACCAGCATTACTTCTGTGGCTTTAAATAGCCCTCTGCTAACTTCACATACTGCAGATTTAGTCCAGCCACAGTCAGGACAGAACACAGGATTGATTGTATTGTTTCACATATCTGTACAGAGGTGTAATGAGCTCTTGGCAAAAGTTAAGCCTTGCGGGGAAACGAATATCGCAATTTGGTAGCTGCTGATTGACACATGTTTGCTAAACAGCTACTCAGATTTCAGAAAGCTTGCCTAGGAAGGAAAAAGTGGAAGACATCGTAAGGATATTTTTCCCCCCTCTGTCGGTTATTTATTTATAAAAGCATCTTTGGAAAGTCTTGTCTGATTTTTATTTTTATTTTACTTTGAAACATTGGCTTGCTTTGGCTCAGGAGTTCAAACTTGCTTAAATGGTCATTGGCTTTAGAAGCATCAGGCCTTTTTGGAGTCTCCTCACCTCACTTTTGTATTGTATTAAAGGAAGAGCTGATCTTTTGGTCACTGGGTCTTTTTTTTAGACTTGCAGGGAAGTCATAGTAACAGACTTCAAGTTTTAACTGGGTTGCATGGCAACACAGGGTTGTGACTTTATTAAAGGAGAGTCGAGCATGCCAAGAAAGATACAAATCTGAGAGTGTGGAAGATGGCTGAGCCGATGAGCGTGGTTCTTGGACCACGTGCCTGAAGCAGAAAGGTTTCCCCAGTCAGTCTGCAAACCCCGCTGGGTTATCCTTAATAGCCTTAGGCATCATGCTTATTTCTAAAATATGTATATAGTATATCACCATGCATCTTTCTCCTATTCACTCATTCATCCTTTTTATTAGTATATTAAAAAAAAAAAAAGTAATGTTACGAACCTAAGCAGGGACTGGTATATAAAACTGCCTCCTGGGACACCAGCAGCCTATATGGACACCAGTCCTGCCAGCTCTGTTTCCTATCCAGCTCCCTGCCAATGTTCTGGGAAAAGTAGCAGAGCATGACACAACTGTTGGGGCCACTGCCACCCACTCAAGAGACCCGGATGAAGTTCCTGCCCTCCTGAATTTGGCCTGCTCCAAGCCTAGCCGTTGAAGCCATTTTGGGAGTAACCAGTCGGGAGAAAGAGGGGTTGGGGGTGGGGTTAGGATTTGGTGTCTAACTCTGACTTTCAAAACCGGTACCCATCGTTTCATTAAAAAGAAAAGCCTAACCTGAAGGATTCTGACTTTAAAGGTGGAGAAGAGCCACAGCACCTTCTTTGTGGAACTGATTGCAACTGTGCCTTGGCGGGCTGTGTGGGAGGGCCAATTAGAGGCAATTATAACTGAATTGGACTCTGCCTGAATCACAACTCACTGTACACTTTCCAAACTGGGGGGCATTGTTACCCCTTGATGGCAGCAGGGACCCTGGCATCCTCAGGGCCATCCTCATCTTGCTGCCAGCCGCCTGGTGCTGGCTGTTGCTGTAGCCAAAAGTGTGTGATCCTTCTAGTCCTTGACCTTGAACCTTGTCTCCTCCTGTACACCTCCACCTGGTTGCAATTGTGTGCAGTTTTCTGTTGCTCCTCATACTGATACTGAAAATGAAAGAACTCGGGGGTGAGCAGGGTTGACGTTGAGCCACTTTCCGGTGGTAGGCTTGCTGGAAGCTGCACGTTCTGACTTCTGTTCCAAGCACAGGTGGCGTGAGTCACTCGCTCATGGCCTCATCAGGGTAAATCAGAAACTTGAGATACTCAGGCAGTCCTGATTAAAACAGTCACGGGCGGTATTGGTCTAAGCAGGAAGAATTAGCTCACCGGTTTCTCCCAGCTGTCACTGATGAACTCTACAGCCTTGGGGGAAATTGTTTCGCTCCCTAAGCCTTGATTTCCTTATCTTAAAACGAGGAGTTTGACCTGAGCTGTTGTTTGCTAAGCTTCCCTGTTTATCACAGTCACCTACCTGGGTCCCAATTCACTGGGTCTGGGCTGGGGCAAGATCATCTCCCAATCAGACTTCATTTGGGCATAAAAATGGGAAGGGAATGGAAGAATGGAGGCTGTTAGATGCAGATTCCTGCTTGGAGAGGTGAGACCTAGGTATCTGATAACATGAGGCATAGCCTTGACAAACATGGGCCCAGGCTGTCAGAGGCCCCTTCCAGCCCACAGGCACCCTCTCACCTCCTCACATGAGCCAGAAGTATCACATTGAGGGGAGGAGAGGGTGTGAGTGTGCCTTCCGGCCCCCAGCCCCTCTCTCTCTCGGGGTTTGGAAATCTTGGAGCAGTGCAGTGCTGTTGTTCCTAGAAGTCCCTGTGTGGCGGGGCTTCCTTTGGGCAAGACTGTGTTAGTGTTAGCTCCGCATAGTCACATCTCGTGTGCATGAGGCAATGCCAGCAACATCTGAATGACCTGGGGAGCTCATTAAAAATGTGTTAAGTTGGATTCCAGACTTGAGGATCCAGAACAGTCCTGCAGAGGGCCTTTTGTTTTGTCTTTTTTCTAGAGTTTGGTGCTTTTTTTTCCCCCCTTTTACAATTTGACCTCACCTCAATTTTCCTGGGTAAAATTAATTAATTAATTAATTAACTGCCAAATACACAAGTGAAATAAGGCAGATGGTTAAATGGAGCCACTTGGCAAGAGAAAAAACACCCAGGTCTTTCTAGTGAGTAAATCATTAACTGCTAAAAGCAATGACATTCTGGTGCATATCTGCATTGTAGTTTCTGTTTGCTGTTTATCAAAGATGAAACAGCGTCGCTAAATAATAAATGTTTGGTAGGTCATATGCATAAACCTAAATCATAAAGGTCTAAGCTTTTGTTTCTGTTAGCCATCTTAACTTTGAA
Source organism: Ochotona curzoniae (assembly GCF_017591425.1). NCBI lineage: Eukaryota > Metazoa > Chordata > Mammalia > Lagomorpha > Ochotonidae > Ochotona > Ochotona curzoniae. The sequence goes on from NW_024466711.1 coordinate 3,849, forward strand.
AGTGCAAGGTCACAGAGAAGAAAAAGCTCACGGTATACTAAAGATGAAAGACAGAAGTCGTCTTTCGAGGGCCTTGTCCTCTGCCTTCTCCCTCTCCCCAGGAAGTACCATGCTTCCTGTGTATCTGCAGAAATGCTCCTGCGCACTAGGTGGATGTTGCTTTTGTAACTGGCCCCGTGCTGATAGGCATACAAGTTGGAGTTCCTTCCAGGAGCTCTCCCTCCTGTGTGTAATATCGAAACTCTGTACTTTTTCTGTAACCACAGATGGATAAAGTTGTGGGGTCAAGGAGTGAGTAACCTTTTTTAAAAAGGGCAGAGGGAGATACATTGTCCTTCCAAAGCGTGTGCTGTGGGAGATGTCTTAACTCCCAGGAGGCCGCCCTGGCCTATAGTTGAGGCTGATGGAGCAGGCCAGCAGCTGTCCTCCTAGTCTCTTCGGAATAACCAGGGGCCTTAGAAGAGAAGAGGTCGGGGGAGAAGAAGATAGAGAATAGTTGAGGGCACATAGTCAACTCGACTGGGAATTTGCAGTGGGAGTGTGTGTTGACAGCCCTGGATGGCATGAATGGGCTAGTGAGTGTCTCATGCTTTGGATAATGGCAAACTTGCCTGCATGTGACCTGCCCCTTTTGTGGAAGCCAAGGGCAGTTTTGGGTGAAACCTTAGGGTGATGAGATGCTCTTCATTTTAAACACCTCTGATATGAGTTGTAGTGTCGTGGGATTTACACATCTCTGTATTTTGGGGTCACTATTGTCTTACTGTGCATCTCCTGGGAGTCTTGAGGGATAACTTAATGCAAACTGTGAGCTTGCTGGCATGAGGGATGTTACTGGCCGAGCGGCAGATGCCATCTAATCAGGTCACCTACCTGCTCTCATTCAGGCAACAGGACGGAAGAGGGTTTTTATAGACACATCCAAGGTTGGTAATCAAGTCTGAGGAGTTCAGAGCCAGTCAGGACAGGGAAGAATTGGGAAGCATGTTGTGTCAAAATGTTGGCAAATAGGGATGGGGTGGGTGTGTTATGAACATGAGCTTGAACTTTGAAGGAGCAGAGAGAACCTTCAGTGAGGGCTGCTGGTGTGAGGTGCAGGCTCTTCCTGAGCTGCTTGGGGGTCCAAAGCACCTCTGCAGACTAGCCATTCTTAGGCCACATACATCACATGTGGCCGTGTTGAAAACAACCGGGAACAGAGAGGTCCCTACAACTCTTAGCTCTCAATCGACTTATTTTCCACTGTTAACTGAGATGATTAAATGAACCAGACAATCAGTGAGCTTCAGGGGGGTGGTAAGTAAATTTATATTTGAAACTTGGGTAGATTTGTCTTTTTAAGATATTTATGGTTTAGCCACTGAATCTAAAATTGATGTGCTAAATTGGACTATGGTCCAGAGCATAAGAATATGTGAACCTACCAGGGAAGGACAGAAGGGATCGTGGTTAGTGTGTTTAATAATATGGAAATGAAATAAACTCTCCAATAACAGAGATTTTCAGACTAGAAAGATCGGTGATGCAAGTGGGGGCCCAGATTTAAAAACAACGCCGGAAGAAAAGCAGAGGGAGCTCTTGGTCACGAAGGACTGAATCGCTCAGCACCCTGACGATCGGTCTGCTTGTTCAGTTGAAGAGGTGCTCCTGGACTTATGCTGGCGTTTCACCCCACTGAATCCTTGTAAGTCAGAACTCTGCTGATGGCACCTTACCCTCAAGCCTCCGAGCTCCGCAGCTCTACACGTGGGGGGGCTCCTCTTGTTTGTCCTACGTTACCAGATAGGGTGCTGAGCCTGCCACACTGCAGTAGCCCAGGAAGAAGATCAAAATTAGACCTACAGTTTCTTCTGAATGTGATAGATTTCACGTAGTTGAAATGCTAAGAAATAAGTTGAACCATTGTAGTTGGAGAATACCAAAATTAACCTAACCAGGCCCGATGCAATAGCCTAGTGGGTGAAGTCCTTACCTTGCATGGGCCGGGATCTCATATGGTTGCCAGTTCATATCTTGGCAGCCCTATTTCCCATCCAGCTCCCTGCTTGTGGTCTGGGAAAGCAGTTGAGGATGGCCCAAAGCCTTGGGTCCCTGCACCTGCATGGGAGACCCAGAAGAGGCTCCAGGCTCCTGGCTTCAGATCGACACAGCTCCAGTGGTTGTGGTCACTTAAGGGGTGAACCATTGAATGGATGATCTTCCTCCCACTCTTCTCCTCCTCTCTGTATATCTCACTTTCCAATGAAAATAAAATAAATATTTTTTTAAAAAAAGCCTAACCAGTGGAGGCAAAAACGGCAAGGAAAGAGGGAACTGTATTTCTTTTATACAAAGTACACTATCAATTTAACACTGGATTTGGGGCAGAAAGACCTTCTTGCCATAAATCGTTATTCACCATTATATTAGACTGTTACTTCAGTGGAACCGGAGGACAGAGACTGTGTAAGACCTTGACTTCAGTAGACACTCACCCTCATAAACAGGTAGTTTTAAACCAAATACGCTCTGTCACTCTGAACTTTATTAGACAGGCACATTGTCATGTTTGGCTTCCCTGCTCCACGCCGGCAACGCAGAGCTAAATCAATACCGCTGAAACCCCATGGCAATTCTGAGATCTTTGCAATAGCTGTTGAATGTCAAGGGCAGTCAACTCCCAGCCCCGGGGCCATCTTGGCCTGAGTCTTTCATAGGGCTTGTGGCAATTCAAATATTGGAGAGTCTGTGCATACACAGAAGGCCAAGAGGGATTTAAAGCTGAATCATGGGCAGCAAGCAGCTTTGTAATCTGCCAGCCAGGTCCCATCCTCAGGTTGGTCTAATACAAAGCAGTGTATGATCACAAAAGGGCAAGAGAAACCTAAACATCCCATCTCTCAAGATAGCAGGGCCTCTGCTGACCTCCTTAAATCCCAGGGGAAATCTCCTTAGGAAAGACCAGAGATTAAAAAAGGCAGATTTACCTGCCCAAGATGGGATCACTGCCAGGACAAGGAGCAGAGATATGATCAGATCTGGCTGACCCTGAAATTGTGTTTGTCCTCTTGCTCAGGTACCCCCAAGACACTGCTGGTGGTGGGCACAGATGCCCTCTCCTCAAGCCTCCCCCCGCCGCCCCGCCTCGCTCAGTGGCCCTCAGGATGTGTACACTTGAATGTCTGTCCCACAGGAAGCCGAGGCTCCTGGCATCTGAAGCCGTTCCTCCTGCCTGCCTGATGGATGATCTCTGCCAGCAGCAGGCATGAGACAGACGGGGGCTTTTCCCTGAGTGCCCTGTTCACCCCAGATCCACCTGGCATTCAGTCCCTTGGATTGCACCTGCCATCCCTGGCCAAGATGCTGTTCTCTGTTTTCTGGCTACAGCCTGTGTGCAGCCTTGAGAAGCTCTTGCCTTAGGTTGTTGCTATAGCAGGCTCCAGTCTGCTTCCATCCTCTGTCTCAGAAGGACTTGTCTGAAACAGGTCTGAACCCCTTCATCTTTGTAGCAGCTGCCAGGTGACACCCCAGTGTGGCATGATTAAAGTGGATGTTGGAGGTGCCATCCTTGTCTGCCATCTCTGCGTCATCCTGGGTTTCCCAGGCCCTTCCCTCCCCTCTGGCTGATTCAGAACGCAGTTTACCTCCACATCCCTCCTCCCCCACCCTTGCCTTCTCCTAATGCTCTCCGCACCAGGGACCTCCTTTCCTGGCAGTTGTCAGTGGCTACCATTGTTTCTGTCCCCGGCCAGCAGCCTGGAATAGGGCCACATCTTTTGCCTCTCCAGTATGCCTCGCTGTGCCTGACACGCAGAGGCACCCAGCGAGCATCCGTGTCTCGGCTTTATTGACAGAGCGGGTCCCCTCCTCTGCTCACTGTCCGTGGGCTGCTTCCCTTCCCTGCGTGCCACCTGCCCACTCACCCGCCTCATTGCTTCCTCTGCCTTCGTTCGTGTCGGAATGTCCTGCGCTCAGCCTTCTGCCTCAGCATGTGTTATGTGCAGTTAGGATGTATGCAGCTGATCCCGCTTCCACACAGTGACCTGGGGGTACCAGGCTGACCATCCATTCCCTCTCACTTCCAGAGCTGTGCCACTGCAGGGCTCCATTCTGGCTGCTGCCCTGAAAAGACACAGGATGATGAATCCTCTGCCACAGCACAAAGAGCCTGTTTGTAGGGCAGGGTATTGAATACAGTGTGTTATGGCCAGCAGTCATCGTGGGTCCTGGGCGTGGAATTGCTCTGAGACAAGCACAGGAATGCCCCGAGATAGCATGAGCCGTCCCTGCACAGTCCGGGGTGAGTCATGTGGCAGGTGCCGTCGGCAGTATCTGCTCTGCCTTCCGTGCTGACCCAGATGCCTCGGAGCTGGAGGGGAGCCGGCTGCCAGTCGCACGCTGCTCTCTGACATGTCGTGGGCCACTCCGGTAAGTCTCCCTCCTGCTCTCCCATTCCAGCCTGAGTGCATGCTTGTGTGGGTAGTGTCTGTGGTAATTCTTCCCCAGAGAGACGCTTGAGAGAATTGAGGTTGTCTCTGTGCTCTTAACTAGCTGTCTTTGTGCTTGCCCAAACCCCTCCCTGATTTCTCAGTGTTTAAGCTGCCTGAATTCCTCCCCAGTCACCAGACTCTTTTCTTGGTTGATCTCATTTAAAAATGTGAATCTGATGTGAGTGATGGCAGAGCTGAATGAATATCAGGGCTTGTGTGTGCCGGCTCCTGGCTGGAGATGAGCCAGCTCTCCTCCCACTTTTCCGCTGTGTGGTGGACTGTCGTCCTGGGTCCCACTCGGTTCCCAGTCAGGTTCTCACTTTACACTTCAGCTTCTGGGTCTTTTGACAAGTGTTTCTTTGACTCCCTCCATTCCCTGGAAACTGGAAACTCCATTAACTTGACTCACTGCTCTCAGCCCTGAGCTCCTCAGGCTGTCTCAGACACCACACATTGGGGTGTGGGGTGAGGAGGGTTCCGTGTCATGGGGCTCAGGCCCATGGCAGTGGTTGATCCATGGGAAATCTATTGACATTGTGTCGGTGTCATAGAAAACTTGTGTGTAAAGCTGTGAATATCAGTATTTCCTTTATTCCTTGGACTTTGAAGACATTTGGATATATATATATATTACTGCAGGTTCTTTTAGTTATGGTAGTTGTATTAAAGGTTTGTGTGGTGTTTAACATAGATGACTTACTGTGGGTACCTGTTCCCAGTGTCTTTTAAAATTTATATATAATGCTTACATATATGTGACTATAAATGCATACATATATAATGTGCTTGTGTGTGTGTATGTATATATACACAATTATATATACAATTATATATATGTAATCATTACAGAGGGAGAGAAAGATCTTGCATCTATTGGCTCACTCCGCAAGTAGCCACAATGGTCAGAGCTGGGCTGGTCTGAAGCTGGGAGCCAGGAGCTTCTTCCATGTTGCCCACATGGGCACAGAAACCCAAACGCTTGAGCCATCCTCTGCTGCTTTCTCAGGCACATTAGCAGGGAGCTGGATCAGAGGCAGGGCATCTGGAACACAGACTGCATTTGGGGTGCTGGCAGTATCATAGGTGGTGGCTTTGCCTGCTGCACTGTAACCTTGGCCCTGTCCCTGGTCTTTGGAAGCTGAAACAGCCTGGAGCAGGGGAAGGGGATGATCTTTGGGAAGAATTTGCCCCTTATTGTTTGATCATTGATCTCTTACTTCTTGGAGGTTAAATTGCCTCCAAGACTTCAGAGAACTCCCAGCAGCAAAGTTCCTTAGAGCCTCAAGGTATAGTGCAGCTGGAAGGACAGGAAGCCTGTGCCTCAAACTGCTGGAACACCATGTGTCAAACAGTTCCTAGGCTCTTCAGAGGATGTAGAGAGGGGAGTCCGTGGGCAGCCCCGCCATGCCATGCCCAGGAAGCCCTCACAGCACCTACGACCCCTCCCTGCCAGTGCAGCTCCCAGCTGCTCTCTTCCAGCCCACTGAGAACTGACTGGTTGCTAATGGTGTCAGGGATTACACCTGCGGCTTGGGGGAAGCTTGGAGCTTCCTGGCTGCATGTGTCAAGTTTCTAAGGATCCAGGAAGACAGAGCCCTCTGCACGGGGAGTCTACGGCCTTTGAGAAGATCATTGTAGGCAGGGCCTCAAGTTTAGATGTTGACATTATTACCCTGAGAATTAGCGGTGATACCAGAAAATGATGGTAATGAAAGGCATTAACACGAACACACAAACATGAAACAGAAAGTGTTTGTCCCCGGAGTCCCAGATATAACTACCATCCACAGTTTTTAGAATATTCTGCTAGAAACTTCTGTACAAACAGAGTACCCTTGTATCCATGTGTACTGAATCTCCTACCCTGCTTTGGAAGCACGGGTGAGCGTGCACTGTAGGCACAGCTCTGCCTCACACTTCCCCTCAGCAGCTCAGCTTGGGTAGCTTTCCATAGTGGCCCATTCATCTCCATTTCCATTTTAGTGCTTCATCGTTTTCTGTTGTACTGTACCTTTTTTTTTTTAAGTGGTTCCCTACTGATGGATGTCTGTACTGTTTCCAAAGCTGGGAACAGATGGTGGTGGTAGTGGGGGTAGCAGGAGACTCCTGTGTTGGAAGCAGTAGAGAAGAATCAGAAAGAAGCAAAAGATGGGTAAATACTCTGGTCTCGATTTTTGGTTTGTTTTGTTTTAACTTCTATTTATTTGAAAGGCAGAGTGACAGAGAGAAAGGGCTTTTCCATCCCCTGGGTCACTCCTGAAATGGCTGGGGTTAGGGCACGCTGAAGACAGGAGCCTTGAACTCCATCTGGATTTTCCACATGAGGGTCAGAGGCACAAGTGCTTGGGCCATCTGCTGCTGCTTTCCCAGATGGATGAGCGAGGAACTAGATCAGAAACTGAACAGCCAGGACTCAAACCGGCATTCTCGTAGGCAATGCCTGTGTAGCACACAGTGGCTTAACTTGCTATGCCACAATGTGGGCTTATTTCTGTTTTAAGTCCCTTGATTTTCTTTTAACCTTTTCAGATGTTTTGAGAACTGTGTAGAAGCACAGAAGGGCTGGCCTTACTTCTTTCCTTGTCATGGACATGATCATGGAGAAGAAAAAAAGTGTGACATCTAAAAATCTGAGGGAAAGGAGAATTATATGAAAGCTTTACAGAAATTTCATGGAGAGTGTATGTGATAAAACACTGCATCAGATTTACAACTTTGCACCAGAGCGAACTTTTTCTTTTAATTCCATTTTCCATATGCCTGTGTTTACACCATTATTTATAGATCTCACTCCTACATATAGATATACAGTAGAGAACTGGGGTATGCCGGTTCTCTTCTCTCCCACTGCTGGTTCAGAGCAGCCCTATTGCAGCCGGATCATTTGTAGTAAGCAGAGTAGCAAGCCTTTTTGTGATAATCCATGTATCCGGAAGTGGAAGAGTTTTATAACATGGAGGTGATCATTGCACTGATAGGATTGTTTAGAAAGCTTGTGTGAAGACAGAATTCAGAGATAAATGAGAGTTTAGTGTAGTGCCTTAGATGCCCGATGCACAAGATCCCTTGTGAGCCCTGGTTCAAGTCCCAGCTGCTCTGCTTCCCAAGCTGCTCCCTGCTAAAACAGATGCTGCTTCCCCAGCCTTTGTGCTGTGAGACTACAGAATGCGGTGCCTCAGCCCTGGCCTCAGGGACCAAAGGGCAGATCTGTTTACGAGCTTCTGGAGAATGTCTTCCTGCCTAATGAAATATGGAAGAAGACAGGTATTCTCATCTGCAGCCAGACACGTCTCTGAGTGAGGGGCAGGCAGCTGGCGTGGGAGGGTGCGCTGAGAGCTCGGACAGGGCTGGGGCTGCAGGTCTGTAAGCCACCACATCAGCCCTGTCCTCTGACTGGCTTCGATTGGCGCAACCTCAGGGTCCTTGTTATTGAATTTTCTTTTATTCAGTTATTGAAATTACCCTATTTGATAGGGAATTTTACCCACAGGAAGTAGTTTTAAAGTAGCCAGACAACTCATTTATAAGGAGAGTTGAGAGCCTTCTGTGTACAATAAGCAATAGAAGCCCCTGGGGCTGTAAAATAAAGTAATAAGTATCTGCCTTGTGGTAGATTACACTGCTACCTGTAATATCAGCATCCTGTGTGGGCACTAGTTCAAATCCCTGCTGCTCTGTGCTGATCCAACTCTGCTAATGGCCTACAAAAAAGCTTGGGCCCCTGTGCCCTTGGTGGCGACCCAGATGAAAGTCCTAGCTCCTGGATTTAGCCTGGCCCTGGCTTGGCCATTAAGTCCAGGTGGGAAGCAAACCAGCGGATAGAAGAGAGAGAGAGAGAGAGAGAGAGAGAGAGAGAGAGAGAGAGAGAGAGAGAGAGTGTGTGTGTGTGTGTGTGTGTGTGTATCTGCTGTTTCTGTAACTGCCTTCCAAATTTTTAAAATGCTGAGAGAGCAGGAGACCTGAATGAATGCTGGTTACTTCTGTGGTAAGTGGGAGGTGATCATCAGAACAGACCTTGTGTGAGACCTGAAACTGAGCCATGCTGAGGAAGCCCTAAGTGTTTGATGGTGTAGACAGTTGGAAATGACATTTCAGGCAGCCAGTGGCTCCAGAAAGCGGAGACGCTAGAGAACCACACCTGGATTCAAACCCTGGCTGTTGGGCCCGGCACGTAGCATAGTGGCTAAAGTACTCGCCTTGCATGTTCTGGGATTCCATATGGGCTCCAGTTCTAATCCCGGCAGCCCTGCTTCCCATCTGGCTCCCTGCTTGTGGCCTGGGAAAGCAGTTGAGGATGGCGTAAAGCTGTACCTGCGTGGGAGACCCGGAAGAGTTCCTGGTCCTGGCTCCTAGCTTCAGATTGGCACAGCTCCATTCATTGTGGCTGCTTGGGGAGTGAATCAATGGATGGAAGATCTTTCTCTCTAAATCTGATTTTTTCAATCACAATAAAATTAATCTTAAAAAAAAAAAAAAAACCCTGGCTGTCCCTACTAAAGACAGAACCTGTCAAGCGTCTGTCACACTTCCAGGTGCACAGTACCCCCCCAGGAGATGGTGGAGGTGGGAGGGGTGGTGACAGCTGAGGCTCAGAGGTGCAGGAAGCGTCTGCAGCGGAGCTAGATGATGGACTGCTGGCATGCTGTGCCCGATCAGGGTAAAGTCCACCCGGCTCTGGCCATGTGGTATAGGTGGCAGAGTGGAAAGTTCAAAACCTGAACAGATAGGCTCGTCTCTGGACATGGAGGGACCTTGGCTTTTGGCTTGAGGAATTTCAAACCCATGGGGTGAGCCTTGTGGGGGGTGGGCAGGGGCAGCTTGGTGACAGTGAGCCAGCTATGCCGTGTCAAGCAGACTGAGAGTAGGCAGGTGGCAGGAGCAGGACAGCAAGGAAAGGCCAGGTGTCAGAATGCCTGCCAAGAAGAGAGACAACTGGGGATGTGCAAGAAGAGACGCAGCACGAGTCCGCAAGGGGAAACCAACAGCTCTCAGTCCTCCAGGTAAAGTCAGAACAGATTTGTAATGCCTCAAGATAGCCACGCCCTAGGCTGGGCCAAGGACATTTGCATATTGACAGTTGAGAGCTTTGGTCAAAGAGGCTAAATAAGTAGAAAATAAATGATGGTGCCCAAACACACTTGTCCTTGAACTCATACCTGGTGATGTCACTCTTGCTCTCTTTCTCTACTCACACGGAAGCCTGTCCCGTTATTAGAGTGGATATGATGTCCTGCCCTCTGGTTGTCTGTGATTGGACTTTAGGCTGTGTCCTCTGCCATGAAACATATTCACTGGATGTTGACTATCTGTTTATCCAGGATGAGAGCTATTAAACAATGTCTTCCTGACATACAATGGTACTTGCAGATATGTTTACAGCGGCCTTATTAATAAAACACCAGCCATAAAACATTTAAAGCAATAAATGACCTCAGAAGCATCAAGGATGAAAAAAAACACAAAGGAATTTTCATTCACCATGTTCAGGGTAATATCTTGGGCTGGATGAGTTTCATAATGTTCTCAATTGGTGAATCTTAAACAGATGGCCCTGAATAGATTGGTGGATGGAGTCAAATTAATAAGGTGCTCTACATCATGGATAGAATTATGTGGTTAACAGCCCAGGACCCAGAGTTCCTAAGCTTTCTCAAGGATGATAAGAAAACCCCATGGTTCATTTGTCGTATGAATGTAGGCGTTAATAAAGCTGAAAAAAGGTGTTCTGGGCTGGTATTGTGGCATCGCAGGCAAAACTGCCACCTGTGATACTGGTATCCCACATGGATGCCAGGTTGAGCTCCAAATGCTCCATTTCTGATGCAGCTACCAGCTAACGACGTGAGAAACACAGCGGAAGATTCTCCCAGAGCTTGGAACCCTGTCACCCATTTGGGATGAAGCTCCTGGCTTCAGCCTGGCCCCACCCTGGCCATTGCAGCTATTTGGGCAACGACCAGCAAATGGTCTTCCTCTCTGTGTAACTGACTTTTAGTACAAAATTTTGTTTTAAAAAGACATTTTACCCTTTGAACATAAAATTAGTATACTTTAAAATAGTAGTTCTGGGGCCCCACACGATAGCATACAGTAGAAGTCCTTGCCTTGAACGCGCTGGGATCCCATATGGGCGCTGGTTCTAATCTCAGCAGCCTGCTTCCTATCCAGTTCCTTGCCTGTGGTCCGGGAATGCAGTCAAGGATGGCCCAAAGCCTTGGGTCCCTGCACCCGCATGGGAGACCCAGAAGAGGCTCCTGGCTTCAGACTGGCTCAGCTCCAGCCATTGCAGTGGCTTGGGGAGTGAAACATTGGAAGGAAGATCTTCCTCTCTGTCTCTCCTCCTCTCTGTATATGTGCTTTTCCAATAAAAATAAATAAATCTTTTTAAAAAATAGTGGTTCTGTGCACAGCAGTCCTGTGATGAGCTTGAAGCAGGTGCCCCGTCTGCAAGTTCTTAGCCTCATTGGAAATCACAGTTCTGTGCTAGGCCCAGTCTGTTAAGTGCTTTTTTTTCCTTCCCAGTTAATGGGAACAGAAGCAAGCCAGCACTGGGACCTCCTCAGGCTGAATTCTGTCTCTACTGACCTTTTTGTCCTTTCGTTACTCTAGCTTGGTTTTTGATTGTAGGTAGAATCGGGATCAGGGCCAGAGGAGGTGGGTGTGCAGTGGTCTGTCCTGTACGTACAAGAATCTGTGACATGTTCTGTACGTAGGGCTGAGAGTAGGGAAAATACAGCTTGCAGTATTGGGGAATTTCTCTTCCATTCCCCAAATCCATGGCAGATACAGCTGTCCCCTTCAGGGAAGTCATCTTTAGCTCCTACCTTTTCTTTCATCCTAGGTGAAAATTCTCCCTTTGTCATTTGCCAAGCTCTGAGATGAAAAGCACTTGAGGCTGTGGTAATAATTGGAATTGGTTCAGTATTTCAGGTCCTCACAACAGAAATTAGTGAGATGGCATGAATTTTCTGTCAATGTGTATGTAGCAAAATGTTGGATTGTCTGATGTACAATCCGTGATGTACAAAAAAAGACAATTTTTTTTTAAGGTGAGAACTCAGCTATCCTTAGCTACAAGAGGTAACTGTAAAAAATAGGAAGGTTCCAGCATTGTGGCATAGCCACCCGCATTACCAACATCCCATGTAAGTGCCAGTTCAGTAAGTTCCCTTTCTGACCCAGCTCCCTGCTAATGTCCCCAGGAAAGCAGGAGAGGATGGCCCAAGTGCTTGGATCCCTGCACCCTTCTAGACAACCTGGGAGAGGATCCGGACTTCTGGCTTCAGCCTGGCACAGCCTTGGTCATTGCAGCCATGGGCAGGGAACCAGCCGATGGAAGACCTCTCTGTCTGTAGCTCTGCCTTGCAAACGCATTTAAAACAAACAAACAAAAAAAACTTTTAAGAAAAAAATAAGAGGCTCCCTTGTGCTTGTGTGCTGTAGAGTGACAGTGGATAGGCAACTCTTGTCCAAATCATTTAGACTTGTTACTGGCTCGTTCTTGATGGACGCAAATCCGAAATCCCCACCTGTGAGATAGGCACAACTCTGTATGGCTCAACACATATGAACCTAAGCAGTGTCTGTGCTCAAGGTGGAGTTTCATGGGTTCTTTTCCACATTACAGCTTGTCAGTGTTTTAGATCCATCACTTCTACTGGAGTGGCTTGCAGAGCCTGGTGGGGACCATGCTCCTCAGTCCTGGGAATCTTGCTTTTTAAACCTGCTTGTCCTGCATCTCTTTGTTGCTGCAGCCCTACATCTCACCCTGATTTAGAATGACCCATTTGATAATTTCTCAAGCAGCATCGAGTGTCTGAGAAAATCTGCTTCTTGCTCCTCAGGTAGGTACTCTGCACTGAGTTGGAACCTCCTGCACTGAGTCCACCATCCTGGAAGCCTTCTCTGTTGCCGCCAGGACCAGTTGGGTTTCTGTGCACTGTGAGTGAACTCCCAGGGCAGTCTCCTCACTCCAGTGGCTTCAGCGAACTGCCTGGCTCTCAGAAGAGGCCCAGGAAGGCAGTGGAAATTCTGTTTGCGGAGGTCTACTTTGGGACCTCAATTAATCAATTTCGTCAGCTTTTCTAAACACAATTTGCTCTAAGTAAGCCCTGATTGTGCTCTGTGTACTTGGAGTTCAGTGCAGCCTCTTGGAGAAACATTGGCTCTCTAAATAACTGTTCTGTAATGAAAAAGACATTAGCAGGCTGCAGCAACATGGCATTTAGAATTTGCTGCATTTTGCAGAATTTAATATGAAATATCTTTGTGTCTAGATCTGAGATAGTCAGTTACACAACACATTTTTAGTGCCTGGCTCCTACACTGTACAGACTTCTACTCTTTCTTACTCGCTCTGTTGAAACCTGTAAGTTGAATATCCCTTCCCGGAAGTGCTTGAGTCCAGATGTGTCCCAAACTTTTGAAAGCTTTTATTTTATTTTGGAATATCTGTGTGTTTACAGGTCTCTAATATGAATATTTGAGATCCAGAATGCTTTAAAATTCTAAACTTTGCAAGTATTGTGTTGGCACTCAAAAAATTGGAGGTTTCAAAGCTTTGGATTCTTGGTTAGGGATAATTTAGCATCATGAAAGTTTTGAAGGCTTTACAAAAGTGTTGGGTAACAAGATGCCCTACAAAGGGACACACTCATAAAAATAAGAAACTTTTCCCCTGTAGAATTGCGTAATAATTGCTCAGTTTGCATTCATTCATATGTACTGATAATTTGACTTTTCAACAACGTTGGCATGCCATATTGGGGCTGTGAGCCTTGCATGGCTAGAATGTCAGAACTGCCAAGGGTGATAGCTAAATGGCCCTGTGCACAGGAAGGCCATCTTGAGATTCAGAAACCCATCACCATCAAGAGTTAACTGGTCCTTACATGGCAGGAATATCCTTGACAGGATCTAGAACAGGTGAGGTATCTCTGACTGTTACTCTGATGAAATTCACTTCCAACAGGGATGGAAGGCGAGCACATGGCAGGGCTTGGGTTGGTTGTGGCATGTCCAGCTTGTGTGTTGTCTGGTCCCAGATAGAGCCTTTTGAAAACCACAGGATTAGTCTTAGGATGGGAAGTCTTAGAGTCTGCTCTGATGCTGTGATTGCTGAGAGTGAGAAGCTAGTTCTTAGTCTTACGCCTGCTACTAGGGCAGTGACGACTCACAGAAAGGATTGGAAGGAGAGATTAGTGGACTCGCAGACATGGAAAACTAAATCCTTTATTGACCCAGCGGTCACAGAAAAACCACAGGGCATCCTGCAGGAAAGGAGAGCCTCCTTAAATACAGTTGGCAAGCATGGGCCCAGTGGTTTCCACTTTTCCCTAATTATGATGCTCTAGTTTTTTAAAAACAGGGTTGAAGCCTCCCTAGTTGATCATGAAATGAAGTTAGCAGCAGGTATTTTTCTGTATTTTGTATGGAAAAGCAGAAGGAATAGTGCAGCAGGTACTGCTCTGCCTGATCCAGATGTCAGTTCAGAATCTTTGTGTCTGTTCTCTGTGTGTGTTTGGGGAGGGATTTCTCTTTCTAAATAATACACCTACAGCACTCGATCATTTTGCTAGTGGTGCATATCTGCACACAAGGACTGTTTCTAAGTGGTACAATGAGCACATCTAGCAAAACTGTTATTTCCTACTTTACCAAAAAAAAATTCAGGTAACTTTTTAAAAACTCACACTGCATATAGAAGAGAGAAGTACTACTTTCGAAAACTCATGTTTCACTTACTGTGTATATGCATGCATACAGTGTATGTATAGAAACATGTTTTTGCTCCTATGGCTCTCATTCGGAATATGGGATGAGCCATGTGGTAGCATAGAAAACTGGTTCCATGAACAGGCATTTGCTGCTTGGTGATACAACTAGTACTAAGCTGAGTGTTGTATGGTGCTTGAAGTAATTCCTTTAGGAACCTAAAAACCCAACAAGGAACAGCACATAAGTGGGGTCCCTGCTCAGCGGTATCAGAAAGAGCTAAAATGGATCAGTGAGGGAGGGAGTGCTTTAGAAAGGCCTCATGGAGGAGCAGTGGGATGTGGGTAAGACAGAGGCCTTGGAAATGTTGTGTCCACCAGTGCAGTGGTTCAGTGGACTCCTGTGCTGAGAGCTGCAGGGAGGAGAGCAACATTAGGTAGCTGCAATAGTAAACAGTGGTCCAGAGTACAAGTGAGCAGCAGCAGGAGGAGCGCAGTCTGCTCGTTGAGGGAAGAGCTGTGGCACATCTCAGGTGGTGTATTGGGATGAAAATGGAAACTGAGCAGCGGCCATTTGGCCTGATGGTTTGGGTGCTGGTTAGGATGTCCACATCCCACCTTGGAGTACCTGGCTGGGTTCAATTCCTGCTAGGGAATCTTGCTGATGGTCCAGGTAACTGGGCTCCTGCTATCCACTTGGGAGACTCGGATGGCAGGCTCCCGGCTCCATTGGCCATTGCAGGGACCTGGGGAGTGAAGCAGTGGGAGGGAGCTGTGTCTCTCTGTCGCTGTAATGAAGTATTTATTGTTTTAAAATACAAGCTGAGAAGATTCCTGGGATGACTTTCTAGAGATTGGATTGACACAATATAACATGGAAAGCCATGAAATCTGGTTGTCCCCTTGTCCTTTGTGAAGATGAGACAGGAAGTGATGGAGCTATTGATTCAGGAAGCTGTCCTGCTGGAGAAAGCAAGGAAGGGCCAATGGAGAGAGCCAGTGAGACAAAGAAGTAGAAGAGAATCCGTGTGAAAGAGGAGAATGAGTCATTCATTGATGCTTACCTGTCGCAGAAGTAAGAAGGACCTGCTCTAAAAGCGCTCCACACATTATCTGTAAAAATAAGCTTCCATCTCTTCATACTCCCAAAAGTGGCAGAAGGAGGCTTTTTACAAGAAGTAGCAAATTTAGGATCCTGAGATAAACATTTCTTAATACAATTCTCTGCTTCTGCTTAAAGGTTTGGAATTGGAAACTAACTGACATTTGTCTATAGGGTTTTAATTCAGAGTCCTTATTTTCCTGAAAATACCCACTGAGATTGGGAGCACTTCTTTTTAAAAAAAAATATAGGCTGAAATATTGCAAATGTAAGTTCAAGGCATTTGGAGGGTATTGTCCCTTTTGAAAAGTCAAATTAAATCTTAGTTTGAGGACTCAGTGCGATGGTTCAGTGACTGAATCTTTACCTTGCAAACGCCAGCTTCCTATGGGCACCGTCAGTGTGTCCTGGCTGTTCCACTTCCCATTCAACTCCCTGCTTATGGCCGGGAAAAGCAAAAGGAAGGCCCAAAGTCTTTGGGATCCTGCATTTACCCCGTAGATCCAGAAGAAGCTCCTAGCTCCTGACTTCAAATCAGCTCAGCTTGGACCATTGTGGTCACTTGGGGAGTGAACCGGTGGATGGAAGATCACTCTCTGTCTCACCATCTCTGTGTAAATCTGCCTTTCTAATAGAAATAAATAAATCTTAAAAAAAAAAAAAAGTTAGCTTGAATATGAGGTAAGGCTCTTTAAAGCAGTGTCTTAGGCTTTGACCAAAAAAGTACTCATAAAAATGATTTTCCTCACTGCAGAGGCTGTGAGGGCCCCCACTAGCTGGCACATCTGGGTCCGGGTGGACCTGCTGCGACAGATGCCCCTGCAGTGGCATGTAGTTCTCCTGCCTCTGAGCACTCGCTGGCCAGCCAGAGACCACAGACACAGTGTCCACTCGCATGCATTCAGCTGTGACCCATGTCTTTGCACATGCTGACTCCTCTGCCGGGACCTGGGCTTGATCCTCACGGGCCTCCTGTTATGAATCTGAAGACTGTTTATTGTGCTCCACTGCCCTTCTACAAAAATGCATACAGAAGCAAATTCCAGGGTGTTGTTGAGGCGGTGGAGGTAATCAGCAGCTTCGGCTGGAATTGCTTCATCACAGCAGTAGCAGCAGCCTTGGTTGGGCTGTGGCATTTTCCGAAGCTCCTGCCTCTCAGAAGGATGCTAAACCTGATAAAGGATAGACACTTACACATCTAGAAAGGCCCTGTTCCAAACCCTTTCCCAGCACTGCTTCTTTCCATCTCCCCAGTCTCCCTGTGAGGCAGAAACAGCTGTCCTCAGTGGCAACTAAAGAATTGGCAGGCAGCAGAGTTGGGAGTTGAACCTAGGCAGTGTGGCCCTGGGGTCTGGCCCTTTAATCCTAAGTAACCCTCTGTATAGGCCATATGACTGTGGAATCATTCCACAGAGCTTTCCTACCACGTCTGAGCTGCCTGGCGGCTGCAGGTATCACAGATACACCCTGACAGGCTGTGTCCTCTGTCATAGAAATATAGAAATATAGTCAACCCCGCTTATCTTTAAAAAAAAAAGGTCACACTTCATAATTCCTCTTACTTCGTTGTGATCCCACCCCAGGGTTACAAAGCTGTGTGTTCCTAGAGCACTCTCCTCTGCCGAAAGCATGAGTCTTGAGTGCAGCTCTGCTCAGCATCTTGGTCGCAGAGTGTTTAATGAAGCTGCTAGCACTTTAGCCAGAGGAGAGAGCTCGTATGGTGATGAGACTCATTACTAGTGGTTCACATAGAAGCAACCTACATTTTTCATTATGCAATGTTATCTGGGGATTTGAGCTAACTTTCTCCTCCTATTAGTGTCAGCTTGAAGATGTCTCTGGTAATTGCCTCCCAGCACCAAGGACTGTTAAAGCTTTCTATGTTCCCTCTGTCTTCTATTTAATAGGAGCACAATGATTTAAGTAAACTAAATACAGTGTATGGGTGGCAGGGGTTATAGAAAATGCGTGTATCTAATCAGTGATTTGGTTTCAGCAGTAGGTTTCTGAGAGCTGGATGTTGTTGGAGAGAGGTGGACCTGGGCTGGAAGCAGCACCGCTAGTTGTTAGCTCAAATGACTCCAGATAAATCATTTCTTTCTCTCATTTGTAAACTGGGAGTAACTAAATTCTAATTGCAAGTTAGGTTATGTATTCAGAATATTTGGAAAATAGTCTAAGTGGTGTGAGTTGGACGTAGTGGTCGGGGTGCTGCCTGGGACACCCCTGTCCCGTAGTACAATGCCTGAGTCACAGTCCTGCCCCTGATTCTGATCCCAGCTCCTGTGAGCCCTGAGAGGTCGCGCTTGGCTCCCTGCCACCTGCTTGGGAGACCTGGACCAACTCCAGGCATTCATTTGGCCTGGCCCTGACTGTTGCCGACGTGTGAGGGAGTGAGCCAGTGGATGGAAAATAACTCTCCATTTTGAACATACCATTTCTTTTCCTAAAAGAAAATTGTTTTTTATGTAAAGATCCTTAGAACTGGTTGTGCTTCTTTTTTCTAATAAGTCTGAACCATGTTGCCAAGATCTGTCCACACTTGGGTCATTCTTCTTGGATTATGCCTTGGTTTTTTGAAACAGGTCACTGCTGTCTTACACTTTAGAGGGTACAAATGGATTCCTTTATTTTGTGTTCATGTTCAGTATAGCTGTGATTTCCTATGGGGCAAGAAACTACATTTGATAGATTTTTTTATTATTGACGGCTAATAGATGTATATGTTTATAGGGCATGGTATGTTGATGTTGGAGCAATTGCACGCTATGTATTGGTCAACACAGGGAACTTAGGTTGCGCACAGTCCCCAGCACCCATCATTTGCTTGAAATGAGCACATTTTTCACTATTTTGATTTTTGTAAAACTAATCACCCTTTAGTGCAGTGGAGCACCAGGACTTGGTGCTCTCATCTGGCTGTGATGGTGCCCGTTTGAGCAGTCCCTACCCCTTTTCCCTCTCCCTCACTCTCTAGTTCTGTGAGCCTCGCGGTTTAATTCCACACTTGAGTGGAATTCTGTGATATCTGTCTTTCTGTGTCTGGCTGATTTCACTGAACATTATAGTCTCAGGCCCTCGTACGTTGCCACAACATTTGACAGTCTTGCTGGTGCATTAGTTTGTCATCTGATGCAAAACAAAACCTTTTTCACTTGATGGTGGATTGAGTCAAAAAATATAGTTGTGTTTTCAAGGGAGCAGTTCCTCTGGAACAATTAGGATGGTGCCCACAAGAAAACGATTGCCTGGGCAGGAAGGGTTCACACTGCACGTCTACCACCTTGTGGACTGTAAGATCGGTTGTTTGCTAGCTGACGCCTGTGTTCTGATTGGAGCAGCAGCCAGCCACAGGAGCCATCGGGTCCTTGAGTATTTGACCTCTCGTAGGTATTGAAAGCCATCCAGCACAGGCTCTGCTGCAGGTTTTTCTTGTTCCCATTGCAGACACCTGAGCAGAAGGAAGCATGCAGGACAACTGGCTGGACCAGTTGGCTGTTGGTCAACCAGTGACTCATTCAGCACTAAGGTGTCCTGTGGGGAAGGAAGTAGGGCACAGACACAGGTGGATTTTTTTAGATGACATGCCCCTTCAGAAAGCATCCAAACAAGTGTTTGGAACAAGTTTGGAGCAAGTGTTCTGCA
>NW_024466712.1:0-21912 GCF_017591425.1 Ochotona curzoniae
TAGCCACTAGGCCATGCCGCCAGGCCCCAGCAGGGTCAATCTTGAGTGGCAGGGTTTCAGGTACTTGGTTCATCACTGGATGCTTCTCCAGGCTTGTTACAAGTAAGATGGATCAGAAGCAGCAGAGCAGCGCAGACTTGACTTGCAGGCCCAGCTGTGGGAGGGAGGTGGCAGTTTAATCTGCTATAGTTTATAGTCCCCGAGGAGCATGACTTTGAACCCTTTCTGGTTTATAACTTCATTTAGATTTGAGCGTGTTGATTCTTTTATTATTTTTTAAAGATTTATTTATTTTCATTAGAAAGGTAGATCAGATTTATGGAGAAGAGCACAGAAAGATCTTCCATCCACTGATTCCCCCCCACAACTGGCCACAATGGTTGGAGCTGAGTCAACCCAAAGCCAGGAGCGAGGAACTTCTGGGTCTGCCATGCAAGTGCAGAATCCCAAGGCTTTGCTTTCCCAGGCCCTAAGCAGGGCGTTAGGAAAGTGAAAGTAGAGAAGTGGAGCAGCCAGGACACAAAGCAGCATCCATATGGGATCCCAGTGCTTGCAAGGTGAAGATTCAGTCATTGAGCCACCGCTCAGGGCCCTAGCACTGTTTGATTCATGGTATGACTTGCTCTTTCTCCCTGGCGGCCCTTAGAGTTGCTTCTGCGTCCAGCGTTCTGGAAGTCGGTAGCCTGGCGCCTTGGCTTCCTCTGGACAGAGTGTGGTCCTTCACTCTGCCACCGCAGTTCCGCAGATCTAGGGAACACTGTCCTGTGATGTCATGAGTCACTTTTTTTTTTAAGATTTATTTATTTTTAGGTTGATTTTTTTTTTTTCCTGTACTGGATGATTTTTGCTTTACTTTCAATTTTCTAATCACCTTGTAACACATATACTGACTTCCCCACCCCTTCTCCTTTCCCTGGGAAAATAACATTGAATAAATCAAGGCTTATTGGTACCTAAAAAAAAAAAAGATTTATTTATTTTTGTTACAAAGTCAGATATACAGAGAGGAGGAGAGACAATCAGAAAGATCTTCCATCCGATGATTCACTCCCCAAGTGAGCGCAATGGCCAGTGCTGCACCGATCCGAAGCCAGGATCCAGGAACTTCCTTCTGGGTCTCCCAAGCAGGTGCAGGGTTCTAAAGCATTGGGCCATCCTCGAATGATTTCCCAGGCCACAAGCAGGGAGCTGGATAGGAAGTGGAGCTGCCGGGATTAGAACTGGCGCCCATATGGGATCCTGGTGCATTCAAGGCGAGGACTTTAGCCACTAGGCCACAGCACCGGGCCCATGAGTCACTTTTGTCCTCCTGGTCCCTCGGTGTTCTTGGAAGCCTCTGGACTCCTTCCTAAGGCTCACCCACTTTTCCCTGACCTTCCACCTTCTTCTCAAGTTTTTCTATTGAATTTTTATTCCATTTGTCCTGGTTTCTAAAAGACTCCATTGCTTATCTGCATAGCAGGTACTTTTTCCTGAAGATTTATTTATATGAAAGGCGAACCGAGAAAGAGAATCTTCCATGGCAGGTTCACTTCCCAAACGGATTCAACAGCCAGGCACGAAGCAGGAGCCAAAAACTTCAGCTGGTCTCTGCCGTGGGTGGGAGGGACGTAGTCCTTGGTCCATCTTTCACTGCCTTCAGGGTCCTTTAGCCTAGTAGACCAGGACTTTAACCTGCGGACCTGGGAAGTGGCCTCTCTGACCCACAATGCTGACCCCTAGTGGAGACTTTTAAAACAGCGTCTGTTGTTATTTCATGAATACTCTGTTGATTGCTCTGAAGCTGCAGATGGTGGATTCAAAATTGGGTGGGCCTTCTCCCTTAATACCGCCCTTCAAACATGAAGGAAACAATATGATTATAACAGTCTTTCCCACTTTCCTATAGCCCTTGAACCTTTTTACCCCAATTAACTACGTGAAGATTGTCAAAGATAAAAAAAAAATTTTTTTTTTTTGCTTTATTTTTGTTTCTTCCCTCTCCCCCCTTGGAATCGCTATTTCTTCTAATTTGCTTTTTGCTAGCTTCCTTGGTTTGGTTTCTTTCTTAAAAGTCCTTCCTCAAAAACTTGGCCAGCTGTCTCCAGTGAGGAATGAAGGCTGGGGTTGAGACATCGCTAAAGACCTTTTCCTTGGAGTTTTTCTTTTACGCTGCTGACATTTCCCAGAAAACTGTTTTTCTAAAGGTGTTACATGCTCTTGCTTACACTTGTGAAGGGGCCGATTTCCTCAGGCTGCTCAGCCGGCTACCATTCTCTTGTTTGCTGTCCAGCTTCCAAAGAGCGGTCTCGACTTGCCCCGTTTTCTTCTGGCATGCTCATCTTTCACAATGATAACACATTTCTCTGGACGACAGTTTTGACCATTCTAAAGCACACTGCAGGATCATGCAGAAAGTCTGTCACAAATTACCCCCATTGCCCTAAAGTCGTGTGGGTGTGAAAAGACGTACACTTCTATAGAATTGCTTGTTTTGTGGAAAGCTTTCGTTCACTTCCGCGCGCATCGCACACACTCATCCATCCGCCTCCGTACTCCGCTCGGCGCGGGGCGGGATACTCTGCCCGAATCGTTTCTTAGCCTTTTGACTAAGATCAAATGCAAAGCGCGGGACAGCAGGGCAAGGAAGGCAAAAAGCTGCCAAAAAGGGTCCAGACCACAGACCACGCCTCTCTGGAGTGGGAGGTGGGGGCCTAATCTCGTCGATGATTGGTTGACTTTTCTGGCCAATCATGCGCAAGGATTGATTGTGCCAATCGTGTTGTTCCACCTCCCAGGGAGCTTTGGGGCCACGTTTACAAATGGGAATCAGGTACGTAAGAGAGACAGAAGGTATAGCCAATGAGAATCTGCGGCGCTAATGGGTGAGGTGAGGCCGCTGCCAGGTTTAGGGCGGAAGGAACTTCTCTAGCTACGGAGGGGAGTGAAAGATGGCGGCGGAAACGCTGCTGTCCAGCCTGTTGGGGCTGCTGCTTCTGGGGTTCTTGTTACCTGCAAGTCTGACCGGCGGTGTTGGGAGCCTGAACCTGGAGGAACTGAGTGAAATGCGTTACGGGATCGAGATCCTGCCATTGCCCGTCTTGGGAGGGCAGGTAAGAAGTCGTATATGGGGCTAGGGTCCGAGGTAGAAGAGGAAGGAGGAGAAAAGCAGCTGCAGAGGCTCTGGGGGCAGCCGAAGGGAATCGGGAAGAGTACGCAGGGCTTTTACAGTGACTCCTGGGCATGGCAGCCTGGAACCCGCTCGCCGGCGTCCGGGAGGAGGGGGTCTTCCCGCCGTTAGTCTCCAGGTCCCGGATCCCAGACCAGACACCCCGCCTCCGTCTCCGGGGAGAAGTGAGCTTGCCTCCAGATAGAAGACAGCGCGAGGCCTCTCCAGGGTTGCTTCTGTCTTGGGGCATTTCCCCAGGGTCTGCCGAGGCATCTCTGCTGTCTTTACCTCATGCCCCCCGCCCCTCATCTTCCCTAGAGCCAAGCTTCGGACGTGGTGATCGTCTCCTCTAAGTACAAACAGCGCTACGAGTGCCGCCTGCCAGCTGGAGCTATCCACTTCCAGCGTGAGAGAGAGGAGGAAGCACCTGCTTACCAAGGGCCTGGCATCCCCGAGTTGTTGAGCCCCATGAGAGACGCTCCCTGCCTGCTGAAGGTGAAAGAACTGGATGGATGGAATGGGGACTTGTCAATATCCCTTAGAACATGCCGGTGCCAGCCAAGGGAGGCGGATCTAGGGTACCTGTAGGAGTTATGGAGGCCCCTGGCACCCAGCAGGGAGAGAAGCGCAGATTCCTAGAAGCACTATGACAGATTACAGAATCGGGTTTGACCAAGATTGAGGTGTCACTGTGGCTGATAGGAAGAGACACCTCCTTAGGGAAACCACTTCATGAGGTCACCCCTTTCGTGTCCTTCTCTGCCCCAGTTTCCTAGTTTGTTTTCTGTTGGCCCTTTCCCTGAGCTGCAGAGTCACCAAATCAGTTTGTTTGTTTTGGGGCTGACTCGCAGCACTAGGATGTTGGCTCCTGGCAAGCAGTGTATCTGGTTCTCAGCTTGTCTTTCTCCCCAGCTGTTAGAACAGGCTGAGGAATGCTATTTAGCTCAGGGTCTTCTGTTTCCCTAGTCTCAGCGCTTCAAGGATAACATGATTTTTTTTTAATTTGTGTGAAAGGCAAAGGATTAAAAACCCAACATTTGGGGGGGAGGGGGGAAGTGAGGAAGGCATAGCAAGACCTCAGGCAGAGAATAGAGTTTGGGATTCTCTCTGAGCTACGGTAGGAAAATAGCTCTTCCCTCTTTGTGTGGGGCACGGGGAAACTGGAGAGTCGAGTGTGGAAGGGGAGGGTTGTAGCTCTTGGAGCCTGGAGGCTGTGATCGCAAGAAGAGCCTACTGCACTCAGGCCCACCACTAACTCTTGTCTTTTCGTTGTCAGACCAAAGACTGGTGGACGTACGAGTTCTGCTACGGACGCCACATCCAGCAGTACCACATGGAAGGTAAGTCACTCCTGCATGTGCCCTGAGCACCCAGCAGCCTGCCCTGGAAGGCAAGCCACCTGCCCTCAGCCCTACTCCAGCCTCCTGCGCTGAGAAGGGAGTGACTGCTTCCCTATGGCTCCTCTTGCAGACTCAGAGATCAAAGGTGAAGTCCTCTATCTCGGCTACTACCAATCGGCCTTCGACTGGGATGATGAGACAGCCAAGGTGGCAGGAGTGTGGGACTGGAGGGACATGGTGTGGGGCCATGGGATGGAAGCCCTGACAGGGAGGGAGGCGCAGTGGTAGCTGCTGGCCACTAGAACCAAGGCTGCTACTAGGGCTGGGGTTCCTGAGGTCTCCGGGTCCAGTGGGGATGTGGGTCATTCTGCAGCTATGGCTGTCTTTCTCATGTCCTCTCCCTGCTGCCTAATGCTTTCGCCAGGCCTCCAAGCAGCATCGCCTGAAACGCTACCACAGTCAGACCTACGGCAATGGGTCCAAGTGCGACCTCAATGGGAGGCCCCGGGAGGCTGAGGTTCGGGTGAGTGTGGGGAGAGGGAAGGTGAAACTCCCTGAGTGATGCTAAATTCTAACGGAGGCGGGTGGGGTTGCTGCTCCCCCCCTGCCCCTGCAGCCACAAGGTAAGCCTCCTGTTTCCAGGACTGAACCATTCTCCCATAACTTCTCCTCTGAGTTCCTACCACAGCCCACCTTCTCCTGACATTTTTTACTTCCTATCACCTGACTACTCCTCCTTCATGCTGTGCCCACTCTGGTCATTAAACAACTCTCCAGCGGGGTCTTGCCTTGAGGGTCGCAGTAGCAAGCTTCTGCCCTCGTGGAATGTGTGGGCCACAGGGGAGGGAAATGTTCACACAAGAATCATGGACGCGAGCCTAGGATTACACCCAAGAAGGGAGATGCGGGAAGGAAGCCGAAGCCTCTTGGGGTGACTCCCAAAGCCCATTCGTGGTGGGTGGTTTCTGGAACTCATTCTGTGTTTTCTGTGATTGGCACCTGCATTGCAGCCAGCAGCCTCTTAACAAGTGCCACTTGGCAGGCCGAAGTGTGGTAGGTAAAGTTCCCCAAGTGATTCTATACACACAGACACACACTCCTAGAGAACCGTGTGCTGCCCACCAGACATACCTTCCCATAGTGCAGATTTGCATATGCAGCATGTGTTGGTCAGTGTTGAAAGCCCAAATCCAGGGTGGGACACGAGCAGGTTCTGTGTCCATTTTGAAGGTGGAGCCAAGAGGATTACTGGAGGGAATGCACGTGGGGTTGAGTAAAGGATGACCCCAAAGGTTTGTGTTGAAACAGCTAAGAGGATAGAATTGTCACTGACTGAAGCGTGTGAAGGAGTAGGTCTGGGGGAGGCACTTAGGTTGGTTTCCAACATACCAGTGTCAGGGTGCCCATCAGGCATCTCCCTGGGATGTGCAGTTGGCATTTAGCTCTGGGGATCTGGAATTCAGGGCGAGATCTAGGCTAGAGATAAAAATACTCGTGGTGTTTCTGCCACATTGGCTGCCTTCTGTCCTTTGAATCAGCAGGTCTCATTGTTCCCTCCACCTAGAATGATCCTCCCACAGGTCCCTGGAAGTCCGGCTCATCCCTTGCTCAGGTTATATTCAAACAGCCCAGCTGCAGGGCTGCCTCACGTACACATGAGCTAGCTTCTCCTCCCGTGCTGGTGAGGGGTCAACAGAGTCTTGGGGATTTCCAAGCGTGTAGCATGACCTGAAGTCACCTTCCTTGTTGGAGTCAGTCTCTGCCAGCCGTCAGCAGGGTGAGCTCCGAGGAGGCGGAGCGCTGTCCATCCTGTTTTCTTCTGTGCTGTCCGTGCCTGGCACCAAGTGGGCACCCAAAAATGATTGAGTGGGTGGGAAGCTGGTTCAGTTGTCATCTTTCTCAACCGGCTCAGAAGGCTGATCAGTTGGTCTCTGCACATGTGTGCATGCTTTTTGAGCTTTTTTTTTTTTTCTATATCAAAATAAATTTGTCTTTGAATTTCATTCCTTTATGGACTTTTTGAAGTGCCTTTGTATGTAGCTTTTTAAACTTTTTTTCTCATTGATTTGAGGTAAACAGAAAGAGGGAGGAGGAGACAGGTAGATGGGGCGAGTTCCTACCTGTTGGTTCACTCCCCACATGTCTGAAGCAACTGGGGCTGGTCCAGGACAAAAGCCAGGAGCTGGGAACATGAGCCTGGACTCCCATATGGCTGACAGGGAACTAATTCCCTGAGCCATCACCACTGCCTTTTGGGTCCTGGTCGAAACCGTAAGGGGAGTAAATCAGAGGTGTAAGAGCTCCTACGTGCACTCACTGTTTGTATCTCTCTCTTTCTCACTCTCTGCTGCACCGCCTTTCAAATAAGTCTGTAAAGCAAAAATAAGGTGACAGGTCAAGTGTAGATCACTGGGGAACAAAAATAAATGAATAAATATATAATAGGGAAGTAAAGTGAGTTGAGGGTAAGTAGAGGACAGACCTCTTGGAAAAAGTGACCTTGGAGCCGACAGTGGGAGCATGAGAAATTAGTCCAGCAGGTGTGGAATGGTGCAGGGGGTGGGAGGGAAGGGCTTCCTGGTGGAAGGACACTGAGGAATGCAGGAAGCCCGGGGGCAAGAGACGATGGCCTACCGTGTGGATTGGTGGATACATGGACAGAGGGCTAAGTGTGGCCTTGAAATGAAGAAATGTGAAACTTTCGAGAGACTTGGATGAGTTGGGGGACAAAACCTATAGAAGAAGGGGTGGGGGTTATCTCTCAGAATTCTGGCTTGAGCACCTGGATAGATGGTGCCAGGGACTTCTGAGATAGCGCAGTGGGCAGAGCAGTGGGCTCGGTGAAGGATACACTGAGTCCAGCCTTGCACATGAGCATGCTGATTCCAGTGGCCATTAGGCATCCCAGTGGAGGTGACTGAGCAGACTGAGGGTCTATGATCCTGGAGCCCTGAGAGAACTCAGTGGAACCCAGGGGCTGGAAGTTCCCGTCACGGCTGTTGTGACCGAAGCCAGGGGCCACTGGGAAGTGCCCAGAGGAACTGAGAGATGGCGTTTGGAGGACACCACTTGTTGAGAACACGGGCAGGAGAACAGGAGGGGGTGTTGCCAGGAAGAGGCCGTGAAGGAGCTTATGATGGGGGACCCAGTTGTCTGCTGCTGCTGAGCCTTCCCGGAAGAGAAGGATTAAAACCTGCTTGTGGGTGATCACAGGCATGGTCTGGATGGATGCAAAGCCTGCATGTGGGAATAAAGAGCTCAGACAGCAGGGTGGGGGACCAGACGGAAGGTATCAGTCCTCCACCCCATTACCCCTGAGCAGTTCTTGGGGAGTAGGCCTCATGACAGGGCTTTGGTGGTCTTTACAAGGACAATTTCAGTGTGCGAGGCTAAACACAAAGTGCTGGCTGAGGAAACCCCGGAAGGAATCCCACTGAGAAGCGGAGCTGTTAAGAGGTGCCGTGCAGATGTGGGCGTGCTGTGTTGTAGGTGTGTCTTTTGAGCCAGAACAGACTGAAACATGGTTAAGTGCTGTTGGGTGTGCATTATTTTAGAGAAAAGACAGGATGGAAGAAGGGCAGGTGAAAAGGGGCTGTGAATGGAGCTGGAAGGCACCTGTCCCAGAGGTCAGTGAATTCACTGCCAAGTTAAACAGGTGTTACTGTCTCACGGTATCTTATTCAGATTTTATTATTATTATTATTATTACTTTTTTTAGGAAACAGGAATGGAGTGCTGATGATACATTTGTGGTCCACTCTCCTGGCTTCCTGCTGCTCCTGCAGAGATAGTCTCAGCCATTGCCTTTGGCGTACCTTAATTGTCACAGACCTTAATAGATGACAGACAAGATGCATTGTTTTGTGCCACATCAGTGGTACCAATTGACCTTTTCACTAATCACTGTTTTTACCATTCGGTGGCATGATATGACATTCTATTTTTTGGTTTAAGGCTGATTTCATGTATCTGAAAGGCAGAAAAACAGAGCAATCAGGCCATCCATACATCTTTCATCTGCTGGTTCACTCCCCAAATAACCACAGTGACTGGAGCTGGGTCAAGTGGAAGCCAGAAACCAACAACTCCATCCAGGTCTCCCGTGTGGGTGGTAGGATCTGAGTACCAGGGCTGTCCTCCGCTGCTTTCCCAGGTCCTTTAGCAGGGCGCGAGATGGGGAAATGAGCGGCCTGGACTTGAATTGGTGCACATATAGGATTGCCAGTGTTGCAAGCAGTGGAGTAAGCCGTGGTGGCACAACACCAGCCTGTTTTAGGTTATTCTAATCTTTTATAAACACAAAATCACCTCTGGGAATTGTCCTGATCTGCAGAGTGTAAATCTACAAGGTGAAGTACCTGAAAATGGACATGCAGTTTTGATGTGTACTGCCAGATCACCCCACTTTGGTACAATGCCCTGCTCCTAGCATTGTTCTAGAGTGTCAGTTTCCCTACAACTGTGCCAGGCCTGTATATTTTTAAACTTAGGGATTTAGGCCAATCATCAGCTAAGAATCTAGATAAAGAATGATTTCTTCTTGTGGCTTTAATTTGCATTTCTCTTAAGAAAAGATGTGCAAGCTTACTCCATTGCAGAGTCATTTGTTCCTCTTTCTTTTTTTACTGTTTTCTTTGAATGATCCAGATTCTTGGGTCATTTTTCTAATGACTTGTGGATATTTTTCTTCTCATTTTTAAAAGAGCTCTTTTTGTGTATTAAAGATTGTCCTTCATGCTGGCGTGAGTTGCAACACTCCTTGTAACTCCTCTGGTGGGGAGCTCCCCTCCCTGGCTTTCAGGCTGTCTGCTTTCCTAATTAGGCGTTTCAAATGACACATTTCATTCGGAGCACTATTCTGGTTGTGTCCCTCCAATTTTAAAATGTGGCATTTCTGTTCCCACTAGGATTTCTCCTTTGCTTCAAAGCTTATTCAGAATTATGTTTCCTGTATTTCTAGACAGACATTTTGCTTTTGCAGTTTTTATATGATTGCTGTTGATGTTGAAATGCATGCCATTGTGTGCATGATTCCTTTGGTGACTGTTGTGACTTCAGTGTGACTTGCTGAAAGTCGTAGGTCTGTGCTAGAGAGCATATATGGTCTCTAGTTCATCAGCTCAAGATTTGCATTGTTCAGATTTTGTGTTTTGTGTGCTGACCAGTCATTATCGAAAGGTGTTATAATTCCCGCAGTGGTGGTGGATTTTGCAATACTGTTCATGTGCTTTAAGACCACGCGTTATTTGAAATCATAATCTTTAGGTTTTTTAAGACTGAATCAAAATAGAATCATCTTGAAAATTCTCTTCCCTTTGATTTATCTTGGTGTAATGGCTAAGACACCATTTGGCTGTTAAAGTGCCTGTGTTTAAGTCCGAGGTTCCAGTGTCTTGCTAACACACACCTAGGAGACAGGAGGGGCTGGCTGAGCTCCAGAAGTTGGCTTCTCTCCATCCTCATGGCTTTGGCCTGGCCCAGTGCGGCTTCTCTATGCATCTGGGGAGTAGAATAGGGATGGAGGTCTGGTATTGTTTGTGTGTCTGTCTCTGTGTTTCTTCTCTATTCCTCTCTGTGTCTTTCTGCCTTTCAAATATATTAAACTTTTTTAAAGAAAATTTTTATTGCAAAGTCAGAAATACAGAAAGGAGGAGAGACAGAAAGATCTTCTGCCTGATGACTCACTCCCCAAGTGACCGCAACGGCCAGTGCTGTGCCAATCCAAAGCCAGGAGCCTGGAGCTTCCTCCGGGTCTCCCATATAGGTACAGGGTTCCAAGGCTTTGGGCCATCCTCAACTGCTTTCCCAGGCCACAATCAGGGATGGGAAGCAGAGCTGCGGGGATTAGAACCAGCACCCATATGGGATCCTGGTATGTTCAAGGTGTGTTCAAGGCAAGGACTTTAGCCGCTAGGCCACTGCGCCGGGCCCCAACTATATGAAACTTTAAAAAAAAAATCAAATGATGACGAAAGTTAAGAATTTAAACATAGACTCTGAATTCTATCTCATTTTTGCAAGTGCCACGCTGTCTTGGTTGCCATTGCTTTACAGTGAGCCTTAAATAGGAAATGTGCATCCTCCAACTTTGTTCATCTTTTTCAAGATTGTTGTAACTATTTGGGATTCCTTGAATTTCCAAACGACTCTTAGACTCAGTTTACTATTTTCTGCAGAGAAGCCAGAGGAGTTTGGATGGGTTGGCCATGCTTGAGAACATCAGTTTGTGGAGTGCTGCCTTCTAGCAGGTCTCCTGGTCTTTGCATATGGGGGTCTTCGCAGGGCTGACTGTTGAGCCATTTAGGAAAGAGCCAGCAGGTGTATTTCTCTCTCTCTTCTTCTCCCTGTATTAAATTAGTTCTAATTCGTATCCTAACCTTCCCCTTGTTTGCTGTTGGTTTAGTTTGTTCTTTTTCTGGTTTCTTAGAATGGTAGGCTAGGGTATTGATTTGAGCTTCAAGTTTTTAAAAATAATAATGTCTATAGCAAGGCATTTGCCTCTAAGTGTTGTGTATGAGTCAGCTTTTCATTAGTATAATCGAGTACTGAAGGCAAGCTGCTTCCTCCAGAAAAGAGGTTTATTTGGGTCTGTGGTTCAGGAGGTACAAGGTCTAGGGCATCACTGGATGACAGCCTTCCTACTGGTGCAGTCCTTATGGACCAGCATCTCACAGCAGACAGCTAGGGAGCCTCGTGTGGCTCTGTGGGGCCTGAACCCATCCTGGTAAAGCTGCAGTTGCATCTTTGTTTTTAGTCATTTTGAGGTACTTTATAACTCAGGTGTTTTCCTTTCGTGGTTTATTTGTGTATTTGAAAGAGTTACAAAGAGAGAGGGAGAGACATAGAGGGAGATCTTCCATCAACTGGTGCACTCCCTAAATAGCTGCAATGGCTAGGGTTGGACCAGGCTGAACACAGGACCAGGAGCTTCACCCGGGTCTCCCAAGTGGGTGGCAGGAGCCCAGGCACTTGGCTGTCTTCTCTGCTTTTCCCAGGCCATTAGCAGAGAGCTGGGTTGGAAGTAGAGCAGGTGGGACTTGAACCAGCACCTATATGGGATGCCAGGGTTATAGGCGGCGGCTTCACTTGCTATGACATTATGCCGGCCGTATAATTTTCTTGTGATTTTTCCTTTGACCCATTTGTTACTTTGGAGTATGTTGTTTAATTTCCACTCTTGGGGAGTCTGCCTGAATGACCGTCGAAACCTAATGACTCTCAGTGGTCCCTCTTCTGAACATCGACGGCATTCACTTACGACTTTGGGCTTTAAAACTTTACAGGAGCTAGGCATGTGTTTGCAAGGAATGAGTCTCAACTGGACTTGAACTGTGGTTATGCAACAAGGTGGAGGAATCCACCATGGGGGGAGGGGTGGGGGGAATCCCCAGCGCCTATAAAACTGTACCACATAATACAATGTAAACAACAATAAAAAAAAAAAAAAACTTTACAGGAATTCAGAGTGATGAGAGGAACAAGCCCTATTTAGACTTTAGCATACGGTTGCAGCCATAGCCTGTGAGTTTGAGCACGTCATGTCTATGTTTTTATTCATTTTGAGGTATTTTGTAATTTTCTTGTGATTTCTCCTTTGACCCCTTGATTACAAACTTCTGAAATTTGTCATTCACTTCTCTTTAAAAAAAAATTGTATCTATTTTTATTTGAGAGGCAGCCAGACGGGTAGACAGATGAACGGAAGAGCGCCAGTATTCTGCTGTTCTCCCCAGAGGCCTGTGCCAGCGGCGCTGGGCCAGGTGCTAGGCAGGAGCCAGGACCTCAGTGAAGGTCTGCCATGTGGATGGCAAGGGCGCAAGTCCTTGGACCATCTTCAGCTGCCTTCCCAGGTGCATTGGCAGTGAGCTGGGTCAGAAATGGGGCAGCTTGGATTCAAAGCAGCACCACAGTGGGGAATGCTGGTACCCACAGGTGGTGACAACCATCTTAGAACATCCTACACAGCTCCACTTGTCTGAAAGTTCTCTTTGCCTTGGACTCCTTTCCCCCTCACCCACCTGCTCTAATTCACATGGTCAGATCCCTGCTAGGGAGCTGGAGGCAGGGGCATGGTCTGCTTCCCCCAGGCTCTGCTCTGGGCCTCTCCATCACATTGGTCTGGAATCTCATAGACAGATACTGGTGGCCTGCGCCCTCTATGAAATAGCATATCCCATAACCGGATGGTGAGGCAAGGGAGGTGGAATCTGTATCTGCTGAGCTGTGGGGGTTGGGTATGGAGACAGCCCAAACGCTACAAACTCTCGGTTTAGTTGATCTTTCTTTTTTTTCCTTGCTGCCTTCCTTACTTCCTTCTCTCTCTCTTTTTTCCTTCCTTTCTTCCTTTCTCTTTCTTTCTTCCTTTTCTTCTCTTTCTTTTTTTAATATATATATATATTAATATTTATTCATTCTTATTGGAAAGTCAGATATACATAGAGCAGGAGAGACAGAGAGGAAGATCTCCCATCTTTTGCATCACTCCCCAAGAGGCTGGAACACTCAGAGCTCAGCCGATCCGAAGCCAGGAGCCTGGAGATTGTTCCGGGTCTCCCATATGGGTGCAGGGTCCCAAGGCCTTGGGCCATCTTCGACTGCTTTCCCAGGCCACAGGCAGGGAGCTGAATGGGAAGTGGAGCAGCTGGGACATGAACCGGTACCCATTAGGGATCCTGATGCGTGCAACGCAAGACTTTAGCCACTAGGCTATCAACCGGGCCCAATATAGATTTCTTTGAGAGACAGAGAGAACTGCTTTCCACTGGTTTACTTCCCCAGATGCCTGCAATGGTAAGGACCAGGCCAAGTCAAAACCAGGAGCCGGGAACTGGGTCTCCCATGTGGGCAGCAGAGCCCCAGCTATGAGAGTCATTACTGCTGCCCCCCAGGGTGCCCGTGAGCAGGAACCAAGTGCCTGAACCATCACTTGCTGTCTCCAAGGAGGGACACTGGCAGGAAGCTAAGATTGGAAGTAGAGCCAAGACTCAAACCCAGAGATGGGTTTTACACATGCCAAGCAAGGTCTTAACCCCTGCATCAAACTCCTGCTTCTTACAAATATGCTGTGTACACACAAATACACATATATTCATAATTTGCTTTACATGACTATATATTATTCCCATATGGACTCAGGTTCGTGTCCCAGCTGCTCCACTTCCCTTCCACTCCCTGTTTGTGGTCTGGGAAGGCAGTTGAGGACAGCCCAAGGCCTTGGGACCCTGCACCCATGTGGGAGACTGGGAACAAGCTCCAGACTCCTGGCTTTGGATTGGCTGAGCTCCAACTGGTGAAAGATCTTTCTGTCTGTCTGTCCTCTGTAAATCTGACTTTCCAATAAAAATAAAATAAACCTTTTTAAAAGTTTATTTATTTGGGCCCGGTACGATAGCATAGCAGTTAAAGTCCTCGCCTTGAACGTGCCAGGATCCCGTATGGGTGCCGGTTCTAATCCCGGTGGCCCCGCTTCCCATCCAGCTCCTTGTCTGTGGCCTGGGAAAGCAGTTGAAGATGGCCCAAAGCCTTGGGATCCTGCACCTGTGTGGGAGACCAGAAGAAGCTCTTGGCTCCTGGCTTCAAATTGGCTCAGCACTAGCCATTGCGGCTGCTTGGGGAGTGAACCATCGGACGGAAGATCTTCCTCTCTGCCTCTCTTCTTCTCTGTATATCTGCCTTTCTAATGAAAATAAATAAATCTTTTAAATTTTTTTATTTATTTGATGTCAGAGTTAGAAGGAAAAACAGAGAGATCTTCTACTTACTTGTTCACTCCCCATATGGCTACAATGACTGAGGTTGGGCCAAATCAAAACAAAGAGCCAGGAGCTTCTTCCAGGGCTTCCATGTGGGTAACAGGGGCCAGCATGTGAGCCATCTTCCTCTGATTTCCTAGGCTATGAACAGTGGGGTGGATTGGAAGGAGAGCAGCCAGCATTGCAGGTGGTGGCTTTACCAGCTGCAAAACTGTACAATTAAAATGGCCTGGTGACCTGTCAGCTGCCCGTGTTCATTTCCCAGCTTCATTACTGAGCAACCCAAGCAAGTGTTTTCACTGCACCTGACCTCGGTTCCTTGAGCTACTGAGTTGAGATCCTTGGGTCCCTCCCTCTGAGTGTTTGCAAAGTACCAGAGAAATGGTACACATACTGTGCAGGATGTGCTGCTCTCAGAACGCAGGCTGGACACTGGTGGTCCCTGTAAGCCTCTCGCCCTTTGTGTCCCGGCAGTTCCTCTGTGACGAGAGCGCAGGAATTTCTGGGGACTACATCGATCGTGTGGATGAGCCCCTGTCGTGCTCCTATGTGCTGACCGTTCGCACTCCTCGCCTCTGCCCCCACCCTCTACTCCGGCCCCCGCCCAGTGCTGCTCCACAGGCCATTCTCTGTCAGCCATCCCTGCAGCCCGAGGAGTACAGAGCCTACCTGCAGAGACAAGATGGTGAGGACATGGGGCGGGCTGTTGGAAGGGCCAGGAAGCTGAGAAAGTCTTGAATCACCCAGAGGACCTGATGGCCCTGTGTGGCCCATCAGCAGACTCAAAGCTGGATGACCATAAAGTCGTGGAGGAGGCACAGGAGCTGGAGCCTGAAGCGTGGAGTGAGGCCAAGCCTGGGGTGGCACCCCCAAAGGGAGAAGGTAGGACTTGCCTCCCTGTCCTATGCAAGTGGCTTCCACTTCTCCCCTCCATTCAACCTTCAGTCCCCTGTACTGATTGATGGGTTGGGCCAGAGGAGTGCCATGGACTCTTAGGGATAGAGGTGGGATGTGTGCCCCATTCTGTCTGCTCCCTTCCTTTCTCACCTCCTTTCAGACTCCTCCCCCTGCCCCTCTGCATCCCAGGTGCAAGCGCAGCCAAGGATGACAACAAGCAATCCGATTTCTGGAAGATGCTCCAGGAGCCAGAGGACCAGGCCCCAGCAGGGGAAGAAGCCCCAGCAGAGGTGAGAATCAGCTTCCCAGCCACCCCTCTGCCAAGGCTGGAGCTGACTTTGAGGGTGGGGAGAGTCAGTTGAACTGAGTCGAGCTGAGGTGACTAACGTATCACTAGGGAGGTAAGGCATGCGCAGAAACCCTGCCTTGAGATCTTGGTGGGCACGCACAGGACCTCACACTTGACTACTCCTTTCTCCCCATCAGGAGCAGGACCCGAGCCCGGAGGCAGCAGACCCAGCTCCAGCCCCTGCCAGTGGTGAGGCAGCCCTCTGAGACATGGGTTGCAGAGGGTAGACATTAAACACTGGGAGGCAAGGTGGGCATCCATGCCAGCAGCGAGTCCACTTTTACCCTAGTTAATGGCTTTGGACAGACAACAAGGCTGTTGTTGGGAGGGAGGGAGCAGGAGTGGCGGCCCCACTCCTTGTTGACTTCATAGGCCTGGATGATTTCGCTTCCCCTCAGCTTCTATACCCATAAAGCACAGGTCATCAACTCCGCCTTGCAGGCTTGTAAGGAATCTAATTGTAGCAGCAGGCTGGAGCTGAGGAGACTAGGAACCATTAATACTGGGAAGGGAGAGTGGCTCCGGTCCGAGGTCCCTTCTGTGGCCCTGAGGCCTGGGGTCCTGGCCCCAAGAGGCACAGGAGTATGTGACAAGCCAGGCAACCAGTGGCCTGGTGGCAACCGGCCCTCTCACCTTATTCCCACAACAAAGCCATGCTGTTCCTTTCACCCCAGACTTTCAGAACAACGTGCAGGTCAAGGTCATTCGGAGTCCTGCAGACTTGATTCGATTAATAGAGGAGCTGAAAGGTGGAGCCAAAAAGGTATGGGCCCCCTCTCAAGGGAGGGGCAGGACCTGCCTCCCAGCTTGGAGCCTTAAATAAACCACCCTTGACCCAGGCCTGCATCTGACCTCCCCAGCCAATAGGCGTCCTTCATGCCTCCAGCCCTCCACCCCCTGGCACAGCCCCCACTGTCTGACCCATTGTACACCTCTCACCACAACTACCCCCCACTCCCTCCTTCCCCTTCCCCACCTGCGCAGGGGAGGCCAAACACAGCCCCGGAGGAGCCTGAAGAGGATGCCACAGAAGCCCCTCCACAGGAAGCAGAGGGGAAGGAGAAAGGGGAGACAGAACCCCAGAGTGAGGCTGGGGAAGAAGAAGAAGACGGGGATGAGGACGAGGATGAAGATGAGGATGAGCGGCAGCTGCTCGGAGAATTTGAGAAGGAGCTGGAAGGGATACTACTCCCATCTGACCGAGAGAGGTTGCGCTCCGAGGTGAAAGCCGGCATGGAGCAGGAGCTGGAGAACATCATCCAGGAGGTAGGCGCCGCCCTCACACCTGCTGCTGCTGCCTCCATGGCCACCACAGGTGCCAGCTCCCACAGGGTGGCACAAAGAGCTGAGGGGCCAGCAGCATGCATCTGGCTGTTCCATCCAACAGAGGGCGGTGGGGAAGGGGGCTGGAGACCAGGGTGCGGCCTGGGGGAGAGTATGGCCTGCCGGCCCGCGGTACCAGCTCTCACTGGTTACTGCAGACCGAGAAGGAGCTGGACCCCGATGGGCTGAAGAAGGAGTCTGAGAGTAGGCGGGCCATGCTGGCTTTGACGTCCACTCTCAGCAAACTCATCAGAAGGCTGGAGGAGAAGCAGAGTCCAGAGATGCTGCGGAAGCCCCGGAGAAGGAAGGTTGTGCCCCGAAAGCCTCCCCCGTCACCCCAGCCTGCAGGTGAGACAGGCCCGATGGGAAGGAGCCGCCCGGCCACTTGACTGCTCAGCTGGCACTGTGCCGGGGCACCTGTTCCTGCCCTCTCCAAGGATGCACCTGCCCTTCTTAGCACAGCTGCCTCCTGGTCAGCCTCCTGGACAGCAGTTGGGAGCCTGTATGCCTGGTCTTGGGGGTCGCTCTTGGATGCCCAATGCCTGGAGCCGTGCCTGGTTCCTTGTGGTGATCAGCAGGCAGGATCTGAGTGACTCTGGGACCAAGTCCTATGGGGGTGCACCTTGCAGAGGCCCCAGCTGTGAGCCCAGCTGCCTGGGAGCCTGCACACAGCTGCAGTCACCTCCTCAGTGCCTATGGGTGGTGTCTAGTCTATGGGGTGCCATGGGTGTGGCCAGCAGGCATACCCTGTGGAACCTCCCACAAGGGCAGTCCCTGGGGCCACTCTGTAAAGCCTGAAGCTAGTTTTCCAACCTGCTTCTTAAAAGCACCCTGGTTGGCACAGGTGGCCTAGGTTTTGCTTTGAGAAACGCAGTTGTTTCCTGGAAGGTGATGGGCAGGATTACAGGGTGGCGTGGGGAGGAGGAGTTGGAATTGGTGGCCAGAGTTCTGCAAGTGAGACCCATGAGGGCACCCTAGCTCTGATCAAAGAAATGGGGTGGGAAGTGGTAAAGGGGTGGGCACCCAAACCAAAGAGGGCTCAGGGAGAGGTGAACACTGCAGCCCAACCCTGGAGTCACGCCCGACTCTGCTTTATGTCTCCCTGTGTATGTTGCCCCCCTAAGAGGAGGATCCTGAGCACAGAGTCCGGGTCCGGGTCACCAAGCTCCGTCCCGGAGGCCCCAATCGGGATCTCACCGTCCTGGAGATGGAACGGGAAAACCCGCAACTGAGACAAATCGAGGGGCTGGTGAAAGAGCTGCTGGAGAGGGAGGGACTCCGAGCCCAAGGTGGGCCCTGGAGGGCGGCTGGGCTGGAGCGGCCGCAGGGGTTCCCGTGGTGGAGGGGCTGGGGGCAGGGGCCCTGCCTGAGGCTGCTGCCCCGCTGCCCAGTCTCTCACAGCCCACCGCTCCTTCCCAGGGAAGATCGAAATCAAAATTGTGCGGCCTGGGGCCGAAGGGACTGAGGAGGATGCGCGCTGGCTGACTGATGAGGATACGAAAAACCTCAAGGAGATTTTCTTCAATATCCTGGTGAGGGGCATCCTGTCCTACCCTGCCATGGCCCGTGGTGTTTGTCCATGAAAGGTTCGGTTGCCCAAGTAGCTCACATCCGTTCTGTGGGCTCTCTGCTGTCAGTTGGCCTTGGAGGTAGCTGATCCTCCAGCCCCGCCTCTTCGGCCGCTCAGCCCCACCCCTCCCGCAGGTGCAGGGAGCTGAAGAGGCCCACAAAGAACGGCAGCGACAGAAAGAGCTGGAAAGCAATTACCGCCGTGTATGGGGCTCTCCAGGCGGTGAGGGCACAGGAGACCTGGAGGAGTTTGACTTCTGAGACCTGGAGCCATCCCAGCCGACCGGCCCTGCCTCTTCCCCACCCTGGGGTATCCCCTCCACTGAAGGCAAAACAGCCAATGCTGAGCTATGGATTTTGGGGCCTCAGCCTGGGTGGGAAGAGAGCTGTGGGGTGCCTGCTGCTGAGAGCCGCCACGAGGCTACTGGGCCTGTGGCCTTTGCCCTTCCACACTCTCGCTATGTCACCTTCCCTTGCTCCTCGGCCCTCCCCACCACCAGCCCCTGAGTTGGGGAATCTTCCCTCCTGTCTGCCTGGAGCCTGGGACCAGCTACCTAGGGGAGAGTGCAGCGGGGAGAGCCGGAGAAGGAGGGCAACTTAGCAGGCTCCCTTCCACGCTGCTGTTGAGGTTTCTGTTTCCCCTCCCTTGTGGTTGCCTTGGGTTTCCTTCTCCCTTTCCTGTGCACCTGGCCCTTTCCACCTGCGCTTCCGAGGTCGGGAAAGCCTCACCTCTGTGGCCCAGGAAGTGGGGGAATGCTGCCCATCATCTCCAACACAATCCCAGCCAAGAACAGGGTGGGCACAGAGCCACCCACCTCTTTTTGAACAATCAGGTTTCTAAATAAAGAACTGGACCATCAGCCCATCAGTGCAGGGGGGTTTTGTCAAAGGACAGGAGGCAAGGAAGGGGCAGGAATGGGAAGATAACGGCAGGGTGGTCTTCCCAAGGCAACCATCACTCTCTGTAGCTCATCTTTGTAGTACATCCCCCAGGTGCTGGGGTGGGGAGTGGGAACCAGTGTGTTCACAAGGAGACCTGGCTGGTCCAACACAGCCTCCTGACCTGGCAGGCATTGAAAGAAGCCCGTGGAGTGTTGTCACCCCTCCCCACCTCACCTCTCCAATCTGGGTCTTGGTGAGCAGCAAGCAGTTCCTTCTTTAACGCCCTGAATATCCAAATGCACACCCTGAGACTCCACAGCCCACGCCCCCACCTCCACCGTGCTCCCTGCAGCACCACTTGGAGCCCATTAGCCAGCCATGCCCACACATGCCTGTTGCCTGGGGAGACCAAGGTAGCTGGGCCTGCTGTCCTCGGCTCTCCCTCCCTCATCACTCAGGGTGTGCATGTAGATCCTCCCATCTCCGAGGGATACAGCCTGGTTGCTGAAGATTTACAAGATAGGAGGGAGGAGGGAACATGGAATCCCAGGGCTCCAAGAGGGGAAAGAGAAGGGACCAAGCACTGTGGAAGGAATGTGCAGGGGACTGCCCTGTTTTTACTGAAGGCCAACTGGGGCCTTTGTTTTGGAACATAGGGGACAGACGTTAAAATCCTGTAGATCTGCTTGGGTGCCTCAGGCACAGTCTGCCATCAGTGGGGTTATGTGTGAGTTATCTGGCTTTTCAAATGCTACTTCCTTGTGGGCAACTTTTGAATCCCAGTAGTGGCCTTGAAGGATGGTTGTGAGAACTGAATGGTGTGCCCCATGCTCCCAGAACGGTGTCTGGCCCTTGAACCTCTGCTGTTTCTCTAAGCCAGGCCCTGCATTGTGCAGACACTGGGTTACTTGCAGTCTTATGTG
This sequence comes from Ochotona curzoniae, assembly GCF_017591425.1. Classification (NCBI taxonomy): domain Eukaryota; kingdom Metazoa; phylum Chordata; class Mammalia; order Lagomorpha; family Ochotonidae; genus Ochotona; species Ochotona curzoniae. The sequence continues at coordinate 20,184 of NW_024466712.1, forward strand.
TGATCCCAACAGCTGTGTGGACACTAAGTAGAATCTTCAAATGTGAGTCAGGAGAGGCTCAGTAGGAAATTCAGGAAAGCAAGAAACCTCATTGTAGCTTGTCACTGTATAGTTGCAATAAGAAATTCCTTTTTACTTTTCCTCGTATTTGGCAAGACTCTCATGGAGGTGTTCCTTCCCCAGCTATGCTAAAAAAAAACTAAAGTGTGTGGCAGGTGGCGACAGGAACCCAAGCAAGTCCATGAAGATGGCTCCACTGAAAGGACAGTCCCCTTCCAGAGCCCCAATCTGCTGTGACCTGGGGGGTTTGATGTTTTCTCACCCCATCAACCACCCTCTTCATCTTCACACAGGGCCAAAGATATAGCCTGCTGAAAAAAAAATCAAGTGGATCACTGGAGTTAAGATCTGCCATAGGGATTTGCTTGACCATTTTTCATTGGCTGATAAATAAATGAGTCTTCTCACAGGCCTGTGGTTTCCTTCACAGGCAATGTCTCACTCTGCAGGTCCCTGTTTCTTTTCCATGTCCTCTCATGTTGCCAATTGAACTCTGGCCATGAGGAAGGGGAGTGGAGCGCAGTGGGACAGGCCAGGATCTATCTCTGAACTGGAGGGGAGCTGCAGGTCCTCCCTCTGTTGCTTTGCTCTGCCCAGGCCACACACTTTGCATCTGTACCAATTGCTGCACTTGCAACATTCCCCCACCCCTTCCAAATCCACCCCTCCCAGGCCATGTCACTGTATAGGATGTCACTTTGCCCAGGACACTATAGGGCAGCAGCATCCATGTGAAATTCAGCCTAGGCCTGGCACAGCAGCCGCATGTCAGTCAGCCTACTGACAACACCTGCGACTGAGCACCTTGAGGCTGGGCAACACTGAAGAATGGAACCCACCCTAACCAAAAGATGTGGGCATTACCAACTGATGACAAACACACAGTGGCTGGGTCAAGTCTGCGCTGGCTGGTGGCCCAACAGCACCCTGCCCAGCCCCTTTGCCAGAGCAAGTTCATCTAACTGCACACGGATGGGGGTCTAGCTGCATACTGAGCTAAGCCACAGCCCTCTGAAGCGGCAAAAGCCTTAGGCTAATGTGACCTTGGTGGCAGATGCCCTGTAGCAGCTGGCAAGATGATGAGGGTACCTGGGCACTGTACAGACAACAGCAGATCTGTCCCTGGAAATCTTCCCTCTCCCGAGGGTCCCCTGACTCTTGGCTTCATTCTCGTGCCTAGTGAGCAAGATCAGCAAGCCGGCCTGGCATGGTCCTCCCCTAGGACCAGAGCACTTGCCAGATGCCATCTAATCAGATATGTTCAGATTATACACAGACACCACCAAGCTCACCTGTCCATCAAGTGGAAGGCTAGGTTTCAAGATCCTTCTCCAAGACTCCTGTCCTTAACATAAAGCATTGCCAACTTCTCACCCCTCTCTCCAGACCTGTTCTCTCCTTCCAGCACTTCTCAATTCTTCCCAGAACTGGTATCTTAGGTGTCAGGGATGTCTCTGTTCCCAAGGTCCCCACAGCTGCTCTCACCTACCTGTCTCCTTGTACCACGTGAGCCCAGGGCCAGTAACATGATGGGGCCACCTCCAGGCCCACAGGTGCTGCCTGGCCACCAGACACAGCAGGTGGCACTCTGCCTGGCCCCTCTCCCACCCTCAGTGCCCCACCCACATTTGCCTCCAAGAACAGACCAGTAGCTCACCCCCTAGACAAA
>NW_024466713.1:0-21472 GCF_017591425.1 Ochotona curzoniae
GTCTTGCATGCTTTGCTCTGTTTTCAGTACAAGTGTCTGGACCTGGAAGGGACCCAAGGGCCAGGAACCCATGCTTTCTTTAGCATGCTGGGACAGGTATATCTGGGCACCTCTTTGGGTTAATTTTGTGTGCAAGGCTTGCTGGCTTGGGTTTTGAGTTACTTGGTGGGTAACTTTAGTCTAAATAAACAAACAGAGGCATGAAGTGATTTAAAAGAAAGAAAAACTCTTAAGGAGCAGGCATTTAGTGTAGCAGTTAAATTGCTACTTAGAACACAGACATACCATATGGGTGCCTTGGTTCAAGTTCCCGCCCCACTTCTGATTCCAGCTTCCTGCCTTCACTCACCACGGGAGGCAGCAGCTCAAGCAATCTCAAGTAGTTGGCTTGAGTGGGAGATCTGAATTGAGTTCCCAGCTCCTGCCTTTGACCCTGGCCCCAGTACTGGGTGTTTGTTAATTGCTACTCTATTAACCAAAATACTGCCATGCATTGATTCTTTCAAAATTGGCACTTCATGCAAATGGCAGTAATCCCATCCCTTGAGCCATTGTCGCATCCCCCACAAGGTGTGTATTAGCAGGAAGCTGGAATTGGGAATGGAACTAGGACCTGAACCCAGTCCTCCAGTGTGGGAGGTGGGCATGCTAACAAGGTGTCAACAACTGAACTCATCCAGTGGCTGTCTGGACAAGCCCATCAGGGCAGGGCAGGCTTCTCCTGCTGTGCTCTAGTATTTACTGTCCTTCTCCAAAGAGAAACCCAAGGAACAGATGATGGATGACTGAGATATTTGAGTCCCTACAACTCACACTTCTCTTAGTATCACCTCCACTACAATGAGGTGGGCCAAGCAGAGGGTTAGTGAGGAACCAAGGAGCTGGGCATCTGCATCCCGGCCTTGCACCCCAGCCCTGCCTCCCAGCCTTGCACCCCAGCTCTACCTCCCAGCCTTGCATCCCAGCTCCACTCCTCCTTCCAGCACCCTTTTTCTCATGATGCACTTGAGGCTCCTCCACCATGAAGACACCTCCATGATAAACACCTATGTGCTGAAATCCCAACAGAGATACCATAAAACCTTCCCAGAGATCACCCACACCCTAGCCCAAACTCCACCCTATTTGTCTATTCAGCTAGGGTTCAGCCTCTACTCAGTAAAGGAGAACTCTGAGTCAAGATGGGGAGTGATTCTCCTCCTGGGACTGCTTGCATTTCACCTCTGAATGTATGCTTTCGCGCTCTCTCTCTCTTTCTGTCATGCTTTATTTATTTATTTGAACATCAGTGTTACAGAGAGAAAGGGAGAGACTGAGAGATGTTTTCCATTCAATGGTTTACTCCTCATGTTACCACAATTACTAGGGCTGAGCCAGGCCAAAGCCAGGATCTTCACCCAGGTCTCTTGTAAGGGTGCTGTTGGGCTCAGGGACGAAGAGGTCACTAAGTCAACAAGATGGCAACTAACAGTCAAGGTCACTGGGTTACATGTGGTGAGCAAGATGGCAGCCAAGGACAGAGCCCTGGGTGTGAACCAGGGTGGGGGTCAAGTTGTTTCAAAGAAAGACATTTCATTCACCTGCCCCTGGCCTACGGGAGGTGGCTTCTGCAGTCCTGCTGATGACAATTGGCTCCTAGTTCTCCCCTCCTGTAATTCCTGGCCTGAGGTTGTTCGCTACTCTATATAAGAATTTGTACTTCCCAAATAAATTGGAACTGCTTAGATGGAACCCCTGTCACATCTATGTGTCTCTCATGCACTGGGAGGCTGGATGGCGGGCAGCAGGTTCACCCCCTCTGGCAACGGGGTACTAGAGGAATCTGTAGGGGAGACCCCACAGGTGCAAGGGCTCCAAAGAGCTGAGCCATGCTTTTCTGCTTTCTTGGGCCATTAGCAGGGAACTGGATTAGATGTAGAGCAGCCAGAACTCAAATTAATTCCCACAGGATGCCACTGCCACAGGTGGAGATTAGTTTGCTACAGCACTGGCTTCTGTTCACATTTTTGATGCTATTATTTGAGACATGAAATGTTTAACTATTATTAAGTCCAGGATGACATTTTTTTCTCTTATCATTGTATTTTTGTTGATATACCTAAGAAGCTAATGCCTGATTCAAAGTCAGGAAAATTCAACCTTGTCTTTTCTTCCAAAAGTTAGATCTTACATTAAAGTCTGTGGTCAATTTTGAGTAATTTTTGTATGCATTATCTGATAGGGAGTCTATATACATATTTTTGCATTGAGATGTCCAGTCCAAGTACAATTTGTTGAAAAGGTCACCGTTGCCCCCTTCAAATTGCCTTTGCACCTAGAAAAGAAATAAGTTGATTGTAAGGTAAGTGTTAAGTGTTGACTTCTAAACTCATAATCTTTTCGATTGATTGCTATGTCTATCCTTATATCAGTAGTGTTCCTGCATTGATTACTGTAGCTTTGTGGCTCTTGACACTGCTCTTCCAATCCATCGTTTTCTAGATTGTTTTGGCTAGTCCAGGCCCTTTGTTTTACCACAAGAAGTTTAGGGTCTCTTCTGTCAGGTAAACCCTGCTCCCATTCTTACATTTTATTTGAGTATTTGCTTTGAATTCTCTCACACAGCAAACAGGAACTTAGAATCTATGAGCTAGAGACATCCTTGCCCTCTAGCAAGTGATGACAGAGACCAGAGGGGTTGGGAAATTCATCTTGCATCACAGTGACCCAGTGGTTGACCCAGGACTGGAATTTCAGGGTTGTCTAGGGTCCAGCCCCTGCCAGTGCATGACTCTTTGGAGGAAACCCCATCAACTGGTTTGTTAGTATCCTGCTCCAATGCAGTTGGGAGTTTTAGGATTTGATATCTGTCATCAAGGCAGCAATGATTTTTATGGCTTACATAGTTCATCTATCTGCATCTAGCTGGCTCAAATGCCTATGTCCTGAGCTGGCATTCCTGGAAGATCATGTAACAATATGTGGACAGGGTGAGGCCGGGAAGCAAAGAGAAGGAGGTAACCCAGATGATGGCGGATAGGGGGAGGTAAGCTTGCCCAGTTTTAGACACTAGGGAGTATCTCAGAGTGTTCACCAGCCCACTCCTGCCTAGCTCGTATCAGTTCAGACCTCACTTCTTCCTTCTTTGATCCTTTTTTAGTGGGATAGATTACCCTGTCTCACATCAGTTCCTATACCAGATCGTTCACCTCTTACCTTGATGCTTACCACCCTTTATGGTAAGTGCTTATTTCCTCCTCCTACTGCTTGGAACTGCAAGTTGCTCCAAGATACGCACAGTAACATTTCACCACTGCATCCCCAGCCCTCAGGATAGAATTGGCTCTTGGGGGTGCCTCAGCTCCCAAGTCCCCTGAATGAATAAATAAAGGATGGCCCAACTTGGGGCATATGGAAGAACCTATCTACAATAGGAATTTCCCTGGGTCTTCACTTACCTCATAGAGCCAGAATTTGATTGTTTTAGAAAGCAAATTGCTCAATCAGCTGTGTGTTCATGAGTTTGAGCAATGTAATGGGAAAGTTAGGAAAATGGGGAGTGCTAAGGGACTTGTCCCCCATGGATCAGAGCCCTGTGTGGGACTCATGGCTAGATGCTCTTAACCAAAAGTCAAAGAGAGCTGTCTGTGCATAGAAGACAGCCTGTCAATAGTCTTGAAACAACTCCTACCTGGTATTCTCTTTGCTTTTCAGAGAAACATGTTCCAGACTCCATTAACAATGCCACTTTCCTTTTTTGGGGTGAGAATGGCAGTTCCAAAGTTGCTGTGTTTTACATGCACACTTGAACTTATGGTTCAAGGAGTTATTCATGGAATACTGCTAAACCTTCAGGTGAGGTCAGCAGGAAGCTGGCCACTGCATCTGAAGCCATTCTCTTTGACTGCATTCCCACTTGCCAGGCAAGATGGCAGTGCTGCCAGTGCAGAGTTGGCCATGAAACCAGTAGCTTTGCTGTCCCACAGAGCAGGCTCAATTCCAGGCAGAAGTAACAGCACACCAGAGCCTTACCAGCAAAAGTAGCAAATGTGGCAGAAAATGAACAGAAAAAATGGGAAACATAGCTTCGCTAGCTGAACTTGTGGGCCTGGTTGGGGCAAGCTGAAGATCAGCCAGAAATGTAGGTAGTGAGCCACTGAAAGTTTTCACTGTGCTCTCCAAGCACAGCCAGGTGCCTGGGAAATGATTCAGTGCAATATGAGAGCAGAGCCAGAGTCAAAAGCCAATGCTGATCAGAGAACCAGCTGAGATGGGAAAGCATTCCTGGGCCAACACAACCAAAAATGGCTCTAGATATTCCCAGATGATTTCTTGTGGGACTTGGGAGTTGGGGGTGAGGTGCATGGTCCCAGTACCTGGACCCCTGCCATCCATGTGGGAGACTTAGGTGGAACCCAGGGCTTCTGGTTTCAACTCAACCCAACCATTACAGCTATTCAGAAGGAAGACTCTCTCTTTCTGTATCTTCCCTCTCTCTCTGTGCTTCTCAAAGAAATAATAAAGTTTTTTTTTTTAAAGAGATTTACTTTAGATCCAAAGACATAAACGGAACCAAAGTAAAAGGATTAAAAAAGCAAATATGTACACAGGAATTGTAAGCAAGCTTCAAAGGCTTTAATTGCCTTTAAGGAAAGAAATACTACTGGAGACAAACTGGAGCATTTTATAGTGATTAATGTGTGACTATATTGGGAAGGTATAAAAATATGATGCATGTGCATTCTACAAAAGAACCCCCAAAATACATAAGGCAAAATGAACACAGTTGCAAGGAAAAATCAATAATTTTACAGTTGGGAAGGTCAGTCTTCCTCTCTGAGTATTGATAAAATAATTAGATGGAAAATTAGTAAGGATAAGGAAGAGTTGAAGGTCTGGTGTGATGGCCTAGTATGCTAATCCTCTGCCTATGGCATCAGCATCTCTTATGGGCATGGGTTTATGTCCCAGTTGTTCTACTTCCAGTTCAGCTGTCTGCTTATATGCCTGGGAGTGCAGCAGAGAATTGCCCAAGTGCCTAATCCCCTGCACCTGTGTGGGAGACCTGGCAGAAGCTCTTGACTTCCAGTTTTGTACTAAATCAACTCTGGCCTTTGCAGCCATTTGGGAAGTGAACCAGCAGATGGAAGATCTCTCTGTCTTTTCTTCTCTCTGTATAGCTCTGATTTTCAAGTAATAAATAAATAAATCTTTTTTAAAAAGGATTTATTTATTTTTATTACAAAGTCAGATTACAGAGAGGAGGAGAGACAAAGAGGAAGACCTTTCGTTCAATGATTCACTCCCCAAGTGATCACAAAGCCACTGCTGAGCCGAAAGTCAGGAGCCAGGAACCTCCTCCAGGTCTCCCACACAGGTACAGGGTCCCAAGGCTTTGGGCCGTCCTCGACTGCTTTCTCAGGCCACAAACAGGTAGCTGGAAGGGAAGAGGAGCTGCTGGGATTAGAACCGGTGCCTGAAAGCAGCAGAGGATGCCTCAAGTGCTTGGGTCCTTGCATCAGTATGGGAGACCTGGAAAAAGCTCCTGGTTTGGCCTGTCCTAGTCCTGGTCATTGTGGTCATTTGGAGAGTGAATCAGTGGATGGAAGTTCTCTTTGTCTCTGCTTCTATCTCTGTCATAAATAATTTTAAAAGATGAGTTAGAGAAGAGGAAGAGACAGAGAAAATGATGAGAACAAAATCTTCATTTGGAAAGCTGGTGTCGTCTTCTGCAGGGATTAGTACCTGGAGTGAGCTGACATGCAGAGGATGAGAGGTACACAGAAGTCACATCTTTGTCTTCCGTTGGGTGGCTGCCATGATGACCTGTGACTTGGTGACATTCAAATTCACTGTGTACACCTGGTCCCGTGTCTGGATCCTTGGCTGCTTGGTCCCTCTCTCCATCAGACATACAGCCAGCACCGTCCACAAAGGTCAGTTATCTGGCCAGCAGCTACTCAAAGCCTGAGCCACAGCCCATGATGAAGATGAACCTGTCTCAGATGTGGCCCCCACCTGGAAGCAGCTCAGGGGTTTCCCGTAGCTCCCCTTCCTGGGGACCTTAAATGAGTTGCTGTCTTTCTCTTTCCCCTTCCATGATATCTCCTAGTTTGCCTTCAAAAATCTTTTGCTGGCATTACTTCATTTTTGCCTTCTGATTGGAACATATCCCAGACCATGAAATTTTTTCTTTTTTTTAAGATTTATTTATTTATTTTATTGGAAAGTCAGATATACAGAGAAGAGGAGAGATAGAGAAGATCTTCATCCTCTGATTCACACTCCAACTGACTGTAATGGCTAGAGCTGAGCTGATCCAAAGCCAGGAGCTAGGAGCCCCTTCCAGGTCTCCCACGTGGGTGCAGGGTCCCAAGACTTTGGGTCATGCTTGACTGCTTTCCCAGGCCACAAGCAGGGAGCTAAATGGGAAGCAGGGTGCCAGGATAAAAAATGGTGCCCATGTGAGAACCTGGCTTATGCAAGGTGAGGACTTCAGCCACTATGCTACCGTGCCAGGCCCAAGATTTTTTTTTTTTTTTTTTTTACTAACACAATGTTTTTCCTTCATTATCTTTCTGGCTCTGTGTCAGAAACTGGAAGGAACATTTTGTTATCATTCCAGGTTTGGTTTTAACCTTCTTGGTATGTGTTTGTGCAAATGCAGAAGCAACGTGTGCTGTTGTTGTTCAAGAATGTCTTGTGCCAGTTGTAGTTCTACTGCCTTCAAGTTCCTCCCACCTCCCCTCATTTTGGTAGATTCACTGGAAGTGGGTGAATTTGCTGTGACCTAGAGGGAAGGCAGGTGTGTCCCACAGTAGAATAGGAGGCCTGGAAGGCAGGTGATCACTGTCTCGGCATGGAAAGAGTCAGAAATGGGGCCAAGCAAGACAGATTAGAAGATTGGTGAAACCAGACCATTCTTAGAAACAAAAGTAGCCAATCTTACACCATCCTCAACTTTAAAAAAAAGACATATGAATATATTATATATATATATATTTTAAGATTTATTTTTATTATTTTTTCATTGGAAAGGCGGATACACAGAGAGGAGAGACAGAGAGGAAGATCTTCCGTCCGATGATTCACTCCCCAAGTGAGCGCAACGGGCCGATACTATGCCGATCCGAAGCCAGGAGCCTCTTCCGGGTCTCCCACAGGGTGCAGGTTCCCAAAGCTTTAGGACGTCCTGACTGCTTTCCCAGGCCACAGGCAGGGAGCTGGAAGGGAAGCGGGGCTGTTGGGATTAGAACTGGCGCCCATATGGGATCCCGGGCGTGCTAGGCGAGGACCTTTAACCACTTGCGCCACCGCGCCAGGCCCTATATTATATATTTTTACATTTTTCTTTTTTATTACACATTACTATTATTATTTTATGCCGCTGTTCCATAGATGAATTTATTTAATTGGGAAGGCAAATACAGAGAGAAAGAGACAGAAAGATCTTCCATCTGCTGGTTCACTCCCCAAATAATTTCAATGGCCGGAGCTGAGCTGATCAGGAACCAGGAGCCAGGAGCTTTCTTCTAGGTCTTCCATGTGGATGCAAAGGCCCAAGGGCTTGAGCTACCCTTTCCACTGCTTTCCCAGGCCGTAGGGGGAGCTGGATCGCAGAGTTACACCATTGCACTGCCCCCCAACCCTCAACTCTTAGTGATGATTCCAAATTCATGTTCCCAACTAACTGTACAGGCTACCACTTCCATAGCTCTGTCCCAGATGACATGGCTTTTATGCTTACGCAGGTTTTACCACCTTCCCGCCATAGCGGAGCACGGGAGGATAGAGAGACCCCCTCCACACCACTCTGGGCTCTGCCCAGATGCTTCATCATGCTGGGATCCCCTTGTGCTCTGCCACATTCCAAAGGTGCCAGAGAGTGAGTCCTGATCTCTGCTGCCCTGGGAACCCTCACTCCCCAACCCTTAAGACTTGCCCTTTTTCCGTATCAACCAGAATGAATCTCCTTGTCTTTGGGGGGAAAGGCACTGCTTCTCTGAGATATATGGACACTTAACAGAAAAATACAGAATAATGGACACATATAAAAAATCACTATCTCAAATATGACCCAGGAATGATATCCTCCTAGTGAAGGTTCTGTATCTTCAACTAAGAAAATTAATCTTTGGTCTATGTCACCTTCTCAGAAGTGCGCAAGTCTGACTTGGGAATTTTCCAAGGCAGTAGGCACTGTGAGTCTCCAATGCTCTCATTCCATCCCATCATTAAGTAATTCATGGCCACAGACTCCCTTTGTGATTCAGGAGTAGACTAACCCAAGCCAACTTGAGCCAGTTTCTGGATCCTGTGAACATTATCTTACATGGAGAAAAAGTCTTAGCTATAGATATCATTAAGACTCATTTTGTTACTTTCCAGTTCAACCAGATGTTCAAGACACACGAGTGAAAGATATTTTAATTAAAATAATTCACATGTGATCTTCATGGCATGATCATTCATCAAGATCAAAAAAGTCCTTTCAAAAAAAAAACTTGAGCCAAGAGTTTAAGACTTTGTCTTAAGCTTAGTTCTGGTACTTATTTGATGATGTCACTAATTTAAGAAATTGATTCTCCAACAATTAAAAAAAAAAAAAGAATCTCAGGTCTGGGGATCTGAACTCATGAGTTCTGTGCCCTTCTCCTGGCCCAAGAGCTGTTGGGCCTTGGGTGGACCCCTTGTTCTCTGAGGGTTACTTCTGTGAAATTCTCAGTGGCTCCCAAGTGCCTTAAGTCTTCAGAATCATCTAGGTGCATTCTGCAAGCACATATTTCTGGACGAAGATGGCACGCCTGGCGACGGTCCCAGGAGTGAACAACGGTGGCAGGCTCCACTGTCAGGGCCAGCCAGCAACACCTCTGTACGCCACTGGCTGCCTTTCCAGGTGCTCAACTCTTGTCCCTGCAAGTGTTACTGCCACCACCAGGCGTGCCATTGCCGCCTGCCACCCAACGTATCTGCCTGGTGAGTGGAGGTGGTAGGGCGGGGAGGACAGGGCAGACCCTTACCAAACCTTAAGTCCTTTACAGCCCTTTGGCACCCCACCCTAGACCCTCCTCTTGGCTGCATCTGAAACCTAGCTCAGCTCCAGTCCTTCACAATCTAGACATGCCTTGGGCCTACCCCCATCCCTGACGGGGAGACAGCCATTTTCTTTTCTTTTCTTTTCTTTTCTTTTCTTTTCTTTTCTTTTCTTTTCTTTTCTTTTCTTTTCTTTTCCTTTTCCTTTTCTTTTCTTTTCTTTTCTTCCTTTCTTTCTTTCTTTCTTTTTCTCTCTCTCGTTCTCTCTTTCTCTCTTCCTTTCTTTCCTTCCTTTCTCTCTTTCTCTCTCTCTCTCTCTCTCTTTCTTTCTTGGCTTACTGAATCCGATTGTGCTGACACTGGGAGCCCCTCCAAATCAAATGATGCTGAAAACTACTGGGTGATGATATCCCAATCCCTATAAACATTTACTTTCTGATTCCTGTTTTTTCTATATCTGTTTATTCTACCCACAAGACTTATGTTGAAACAAAGCACAAAATCAACAATTAAAAAAAACATGAATTCAACTTTACACTCTCTTCATCCACTCATCCAGCACCTACACTGTGCCTCCAAGGTAGTAGGCACTAAATAAATATTTGATTATTTCGGCAATGGTGAGCAAAAACATGAATGCTATTTCACGTGGATCCCAATTAACTACAGACAGAGAAATCTTTAGCAAGAGAAAGCAGACTTTAAACTATTGTCTGGTGCACTCTCTCACTCCCAGCTGCGCTGCTGGGCACTGCAGGAAAAGGTCATATGAATGAGGTTAGTGCATGATTCAGGACCCAGGAGGAAGGTGGCTGAGAGTCTCCGATGGCTGGATTCTCCCACGATGTCTCCACGATGGTGGCAATGGGTCATGATCCAGCACGAGCTGATTTCTCATTTGTTGACTTTTCCGAGTCCAGAGAGAGCCCTAACCCATCTGGGTGAGAGACTTCCTTTCTCTCTCCCCTTCTCGACACTCCACCAACTGACTCAGACACTGTCTGCTGGCCTCGGGAGGTATCGGCTAAGGATGAAATCTGTTATGGGGGTAGGCAGCTTGGCCAGGGGGATGTAGAGGAATTTGACATCCAGACCAGGGTTGTAGCGGGTACGGGGGTTCCGGGAGACGATGGCATGTTCCATGCTGTTGGTGACGTCTGTGATTCTTGGCTCTGCTGACCGCATCAAGTTTTTCAACTTCTTAGTATCTGTTTGAGGATAGGTGGGGAGGGGGAGGGACATTAAAAAGATCTGTTTATTCTTCATGGCAGGTGACTTCTTTCGAATACTGTCTCAGCTTGCTTTCCTTCAGATCCTGTGTCAATGTTATAGGTGATCCTTTCTCTCCCTCTCCCCCACCCCTGGGACTTGTCTTTTTTCTAAGCAACTTGTCAGATTATATCAAACCACTTCCTGTGTGTGGTCAATGTACATCAAGATTTTGCTGTTGCATTAGACCAGTGATGAGAACCGTGCCCAGTTCTTCCTATAACAGTGGCACTTACATGACCTTGACTTTAAAGTTCATAATCTGTAGAAGGGGGGTCCAGAAAACTTGGATGACTAGAATCAAGGTAAGCAATGTGAGAGGACAGGATAGCAAACGTGTCCCTGTGTGCCTAGAGAAATCAGAAAGGAGTGAAAGATATTGCAGAGTTGTTTGCTTTCCTTCTCTGTACTTTCCTGAATTTCTACATTTTTCTACATTTCTAAGTATAAAATTTTGAAAAATGGGATTAAGAAATAGAAATACTGGAGGATAGAAAATAGGCACCAAAACCGAGCTGGATAGAAGTAACAAGTTCAAGTGCTCTGTGGCACAGATCATAGTTCACATTAATGGATTGTACCTTGATATGTTGCTGCAAAGAGGAACTGCCAGGCTCCAGATATTTATAGAAGATAAGGGAATAGCAAGCTAGAGTGCCTTATACCATACAAATGTGTTGCAATATCGCACTCTACTCCATAAAGCAAAACAACTTTTAAAAAAATAAATAAAATTAGATTAAAAACGAAGAAATGCTACTCCCAACTCAGTTTGGCCATGGTGGAGTCAAATGACCTAAGGTACGGGCAGGTGTCTTGGAAGGTGTTAGAGTCAGGAGGGTCTATTCTGAGCACCCTGGGTACACAGGCATGAGACTGCAACAGGGTTGCTGAGTGGGACCAGCCTGCCCAGGCTCCCAGCACAAATAGGAGACAGGCCACATAGCATCTTCATTCCTGCTTCCGGGGAAGAAAACTTGTATGCAGAAGATTCAAGGCTGTCCACTGCAGGTCCCCTAAGGAGTCAAGCACACGCAATACACACTACTTGTCAAACGTCAATGTCCTCCAACATTCTGTCTTCCCACCCTTGGCTTGCATGGAGTCTACCCTAGCAAGGCCGAGTGGTGGGGGACCTCTGTGAGAGGGTTTGCCTGGGTATTCGGGGCTCCATGCACCACTCAGGGACACAGCTAGTGGGGAGAGGGGAGCACCGGGCCCTGAAAGGTGCAGAGGATTCCACAGGTGACAGAAGGCATTGCACATGTGGACAGCAGGGTGGGGCACAGGCTTACACAGCACTTTCAGATGCTGATGGGCTCCTGTGCTTGGGCACCTGCTGGGCACGAAGCGGATGGTGATAGAAGTTCTGTCTGCCTGTCACTCTACTAGGCATGAGTCAGATGACTGCTGCATCCTTAGGTTTGGGGGCCCAGGAAACTGGTGGTGGGTATCATCTTGGCTTGGATGGAGTGAGGCTTTTCTTCTTGAAATGCTGTTCCCTACATGCTGTAAATTCTTGCAAAGAGAGCTCTGGACATTAGAATTATCTGCAGGCCAAAGTGAGGAATTCTTGAGGTCCATCCAGAAACAAAGATAAGTGTAATTACTCAACCAAATCCGTGGCAAGGGGGACAATTTAGCAACATGTCCTCCTGGACTTCATGTCTCATCAGAGTTCAAAGCTGAGACATCAAACCAGGATGGCTGGGTCTGTACCTAGAACAGAGTTAATGGTGAGGTCCTGCCTGCCAGGTACTGAGAGAGCAGACAGAGCAGCCGGAAGCTGCTGACCCCTTCCTGCCACTGGCTTAGGACAGAGTCTCAGCACCAGAGCTTAGGGAAAAACAGGTTCCATGACCCATGTGACTCCTAGTCATTAAGGATAAGCACAAAAAGGATGCTCATTCAAATGTGGTGTGGGAGAGGGCTTCTGGGAGCTGGGTTGTGCTGGGGAACTGGAAGGAGGATGACAGGGACATGTTTTCACAGGCTGTCTCTGCGAAAGTGAAGTGTTTTTGAAGTTGAAAAAACAAACTTGCAGGTGGGTGCAGTGAGGGGTGGAGATGACCAAAGAGGTATGGGATATAGCCCGGCCTCAAAGCACCCTGAGACCCAAGCATGCTACTGCCCCATGCTTGGGAAGGGCTGTGCCAGGGCTGCCACCTTCCAGGGTGGGTAGCCTGAGGGAAGGACCTGTGTGCCCTGTTTGTGTGTGTGTGTGTGTGTTAGAGAGCTGCTGTTGCTGCAGTAAGGAAGAGGAGCCATCAAGAATGAATGCAAAGCACAGAGCAAGAGAGCTGGTGCTGGAGGCATCATTCATTCATTCACTCATTCATCGGTTTAGAGAAAACATAGGGTGGGGCAGGGGTGGTGGCCGCAGACCTTTAGAGGACTCCCTAAAGGAAGTAATCTTCCGGTTTTGGATATCTTAAAATTCTGGGAGTCGAGTACTTTACAGAATGTCCTCTGCTTACTTCTCCCAGCTGGGAAGTGGCAGGGCTCAGACCTGAAACCTGGGAAGTCTGGCTCCAGTAACCATTGCTTCTTCAGTTGCCCCTCCATACTTAACACACTTGCGTGGGACTCACCTGTGTGATGGTCCTGCCGTGGGATTCCCCAAAACCCAGCAGCTATGGTGCCAGCACTTGTCCCCATTCTGGCACCCCAGTGTGGCCACTAGCTGTGTGGCCTGGACTCTGAACCCAGAGGACAGCCAACTTAAATGCCTGCCTGTCAGCAACCTCTTTTCCCCCAATGGACATCCCTGGCCCTCTCGCTTCCCCGCAGCTCACAAATGCGGAAGTACTCCTCGCCGTAGCTGTCGCGGGTCTGCTGAGGCAGCTTGTTCCACAGCTTGCGCATGCGCGCCTCCACACCCTCCTTGCCTAGGATGGAGGTCCGGTAGTTCCCCGGTTCGATGATGCTGACCTTCACGCCAAAGTAGTGGAGCTCACGCCTGGGGGAGAGAGGGTGGGGTGGGAAGTCGGGAAGTCAAAGTGCTGCACTCAGTCCCCCAGGGGGACATCCATTCCTCCTCAGGGACTGGGAATGCAGTTCCCTTCCTGGCTCAGGTATTCCATAGGGTTTGGCCCCCTCCCAAGGTGGTCCACTGGGGGCTGAGCAAGGAGTGCTGGGAAAACCTGGAAGGCCCAGAAAGAAATCAATAGTGAATCAAGGCTATGACCTTGACATCCACTAACCAGTACCTCCCACTCTCAGCTCCCTGCCCAATACCTCCCACGTGGCCCATGGGGTGAGATGGCTGCCTCCAGATCTCTTTCTGGGCTATGCCTGCAGGCCCAAACAGGGTTCTGCTCATTCTGGGTCAGTTCTGGAGAAGACCTGTCTGACAGGTCTTTAAATCACCCACTCTTGTCACCCCTTCTTCACTTGGCCCAGGGAGGT
This sequence comes from Ochotona curzoniae, assembly GCF_017591425.1. Classification (NCBI taxonomy): domain Eukaryota; kingdom Metazoa; phylum Chordata; class Mammalia; order Lagomorpha; family Ochotonidae; genus Ochotona; species Ochotona curzoniae. The sequence goes on from NW_024466713.1 coordinate 13,690, forward strand.
TTTGTCTTCCTCTCTACCCACATACTATTACACCATCACCCCTACCAAGAGCCCCACCCCCAGTAGGGTTATGCTAGGATTTCAGTCACCTGATGCTGTCGGAGAAGGCCTCGACACCAAACTTGGAGACGCAGTAGCCACCACCGATGACAGCCACCCGTCCGCCAGAGCTAGACATGTTCACCACTCGGCCTCGGGCCATCTTGATCATGGGCAGCATGTGGAGGGTCACGTCAATCAGTCCCACCAGGTTCACATTGATGACCTTTACGAAGTCCTCCTTAGTCAGCCACTCATTGGGCCCGCTGGGCAGGGCCACACCCGCGTTGTTCACCAGGGCCCAGAGGCCTGGGGAGGAGATGAAAGGACGGAGAACTGTATGCCACACAGAAAGTCAGCAGTGCTTTTGAGGCAACCCCAGGTTCTACTACCTGCCAGCTCAAGTTCCAAGAAAGGTGACACAGGAGCCTAAGACGCAAGGAAGGGAGCAGCATTGTGGCATAGTAGGTCAAGCCACTGCCTGCAAAGCCAGCATCCCATATGGGTGCTGGTTAGAGTCCAGCTCCATGCTCATGACCTGGGAAAGCAGTAGAACATGGTCCAAGTGCCTAGGTCCCTGCCACCCACACGGAAGACTTGCATGAAGTTTCAGGTTCATGGCTTTGGCATGACCTAGCCCCTGGCATTGTTGCCATTTGGGGAGTGAACTAGTAAGTGGAAGATTTCTCTCTTCCTCTCCATAACTCTGCTTTTCAAATAAATAAGCAAATAATAATAAAAAGACACAGAATAACCTGGCTTGGGACATGGGGTGGGGCGCTGTCAGTCCTTTATTAGTTTTTCCTGAAGGAGCGTTCACATGAGGGCTGCAGGTCAGCTGGGGCTCTGTCACAGCTACCATCCCAGATTCAGCTAAGAGGATCAAGTGATGAGTCTGGGACAAGCAGTATCATTAACATCTGAGTGAATTGAATTGTGACTTCTTCCTCCTTCTGTAGTCACCAGAGCACCAGAAATGTACTTCACCTCATGCATTACTAAAATCAGTCTCTGCATTCATTCATTTGTTCTCACAGTTGTCCACCCATTCTTCTATGAATTCATTCTCTTTGACAATTCTCTCAGGACCAAGGAAATATCCTTCAAGGGATTCACACACCACAGAGGGAAAGATTATTGGCAAATAAATATACAACCTACTCAAATGCAATGCTTATGGGAAAATCTGAGAAGGATTATCTTTGAGATTTAAGTTGGGTTGGTATAAAGAGGAGAGAAACTCAGGAATGTTGTTCGACTTTATGGTGACCCAAGAGCTCAAGAGGCTCATGTCCTAGTCCCAGATCTCCCTCCAGCCTTGAACTCCTCCATGGGTCTTGGGTTCTTCATCAAACTGGTTGAGAATGGTTGTGTCTGGCCTGTGCTAACCAGCTGGAGAGAAATGTGGAGACAGCTCTCCCTTCCTTTACTTTATATACTGAACTTCTAAGCCAATTCTACTGCAGGGAAGGTGATGCAAAAGAAACTGGAAGTGGGGTGGGGTGCGGGTGCCGTGGCCCTGCAGGTTAAGCCTCTGCCTGCAGGCTGGCATCCCGAATGGGTGCCAGTTCAAGTCCTGGCTGCTCCACTTTTGATTCATTTCTGATCTTCCAGGGGCCTGGGAAAAACAGTGGAGGATGACTCAAGTCCTTGGGTCCCTGTCTTGGTGTTCACATGTAATGCTGCCCTGGCAGTCACTGGAGGCATCCCTTCTATTTTTCAGACTTTTTAAAACATCATATTTATGAGGCTTTAAAAAGTCGGGGTGGTGGTGGTGGTGGTGTAGCATACTGTTTGTTACACTGGCATCCCATATGATCACTGGTTTGAGTTCTGGCTGCTCCACTTCCAATCCAGCTTCTTACTAATGCACTGGGAAAGCAGTGGAGGATGGCTCAAGTCATTGGACCCCTATGCCAGAGACCTGGAAAAAGCTTCTGGCTTTGGATTGGTCCAGCTCCAGCTGTTGTGGCCATTTGGGAAGTGAATCAGTAGATGGAAGATCTCTTTCTGCCTCTCCCTCTTTTTTTGTAACTCTGCCTTTCAAGTAAATAAAATAGATCTTTTTTTTTTTTCCAAAGGGGGATGGAATGGAAATGTGTCAGTGCAATGGCTCAATTGGCTAAATCTACACCTGGAGGTGGTAGCATCCCATACGGGTACTATTTCAAGTCCTGGCTGCTCTACTTCCCACCCCACTCCCTGCTTATGGCCTGGGAAAGCAGTGGAGAATGACCCAAGTCCTTGGGACCTTGAACCCATGTGGAAGACCCAGAAGAAGCTCCTGGCTCCTGGGATACTTTGCAAATCTCAATATGTCCCATTCTATTCCCAGGTTGGTCTGGGTGCAAGCAGAAATCCTGGGCTACCCCACTCCCACGATCTGGGGGCCCTACCCAAGCCAGGTCTTCATCTTTCCTGTCTTCTTCCAGTTACAGAGGCTCCAGCAAGTTGGCCATGTTTAGAACTTTCCCAGCTGGAGAACTCTAGTCTAGTAAAAGGAAAAATGAGGGGAAAAAAAAGGACCAGAGACCCAGGCAGCCCCCTCCTCACCCAGGCTCACCATCACCTTCCCTCATCCTGGCCAAAGAACCAGAGAGGAGGCCCTAGCTCAACCTTGTTGGCTTGGAGGATGCAGCCAGGAGCCAGGAGTTGTAGATGACTCGAAAAAGGCAACAGAAGGGATACCCAAGAGCCTGTGGGTTGCCCCAGGAAGATCTATTTTGGGCTTCTGTCTCCTAGAACTTCAAGATCACAAATCTGGGTGACTTTAAACCACAATGTGCCTGACAGTTCGGTACCTGAAACAGGTACACTTGGTGTCACAGCAGACTAGGGCACCAGACGAGGCACATCCACTCATGGCTCCAGGGAGAGCTGCCGGAGCTGCTGGGCAGCCTATTGAGGAAAGAGGCATGTGCCTCCAGCATTATTCATTAGGTAGTTCACCTCACAAATATTTACTGCACACCTTAACAGGTGCCAGACTCACTGTAGCTACTAAGGATAGTAAACAAGTAAGAAAGAGACAAAAACCCTGCCCCATCCTGAGCGGAGAAAATAGATGATAAATTAGGAAATTAAACAAAATGTGCTCTATAGGCAACAGGGACAAAGGAGGCTAAGGACAAAAGCCAGGGGAGGGTGGCCTCTGTCTCTTCTCATGTTCTAGGGCTCTGCTGCCCACACCTGCACTTGAACCCTTTCAAGAGTGACGACCCCTTCCCCACAACTCATGTTCCTCCTGTTCCTATGTCTACACCTGTGTGTCAGAAGTTCACTGGACAAATCCCCAAGGGGATCCAGCCTTTTTTTTTTTTTCCAATTAGGAGCAGTTGCTGCAAACACCTGCCTTCAGTCCAACCAACAGCCACCCTGATATAAGAAGAGAAAACATCTTCTGCTGGGGTCAGGAGAGGGGGTCCCCCTGCACTGTGGCACTGTGGGTTAAGCTGTTGCCTGATAAACCAGTATCCCATATGGGCACTGGGTTAGAGTTGGATTCGAGTCCCGGCTGCTGCACTTCCTGTCTAGCACCCTCTCTGCTGATGACCCAGAAAAAACAGTAGAGGATGGCCAGACAACTTGGGCCCCTGCCATTCATGTGCTAGAACTAGATGAAGCTCCTGGCTTCAGCCTGGCCCTCACCTGGCCATTGAGACCATTTGGGGAATGAACCAGTGCACAGAAGATTTTCTTTCTCCCTCCCTGTAATTCTGTAATTCTGCCTTTTAAACAAACAAACAAACAAACAAATAAATATCTCCTGGGCCTGGCATGGTAGCCTAGTGCCTAAAGTTCTTGCCTTGCTTGTGCTGGGATCCCATATGGGTGCCGGCCTGTGTCCCGGCTGCCTTACTTCTCTTCCAGCTCCCCTTCCTGTGGCCTGGGAAAGCACTGGAGGAAGGGCCCAAATCTGTGGGACCCTGAACCTGTGTGGGAAACTCAAAGAAGCTCCTGGCTCTTGAATTCATATCAGCTCAGCTCTGGCTGTTGTGGCCCCTTAGGGAGTGAACTGGCAAATTGAAGATCTTTTTCTCTATCTCTCCTTCTCCTCTGTAAATCTGACTTTAATAAAAAAAATAAATTTTTGAAAAATGGTCTTCTTACTTACCTCCCCAGGTGGGTAACCTAGCCTTCTATTGGAGATCCTGGCCAGAGCCACATGTGTGTTCCTCAGGTATTAGACTGAAGACCATGGAGGAGAAGGCGCTTCTGGCTTTAGGGTTCAGACAAACAGAGCTCATCTTCCTTTCCTCCCTCCCATTGCCACTCTACCCTGCATTTTCTTGGAAATTCACTGTTTCCTTAGGCCAGGTCAAGCCATGCATTGGTGCCCATTGCAACTGAGCCAGAGCTCCACTGCTCCTTGCTTCTCTAGTCCCACCCCCTCTGGACACCAGGGTCCCTGGAACTAACAGATGCGGTGGGACACACAAAGGAATGGGAGGGCTAAACAGAAAGCCAAAGAAAGCCGTTTGCCCCACCTTGCTCGCCCACATGGTCCCTCACCCACTGGGCCGCTGCCCGGATGCTCTCAGTCTTGGTGACATCCAGGATTATAGTGTGCAGCTGATAGGATGCATCCCGCTGAAGTTTCTGGGCCCCCTCCTCTGTGAGGCAAGCAGCCAGCACGCGCATGCCCCGGTCCACCAGCTTCCTGGCCAGCAGGTTCCCGAAGCCAGAGTCACAGCCTGTGATGAAGACGTACTTCTCTGAGAGGTCACGAACCAGATTGCAGTTCTTGAGCCAGCGGTACAGGGAGAGGTCGGTGAAAGCCGCCATGGGGCAGTGGCAAGGAGATGGGCAAGAAGGATGGAGACCCGAGGACAGCAGGAGAGGCTGGACCTGGAGCCCACGGAGGACAGTGTCTTGCTTTCCACCCCTTGCACAGATGCCGGGCCCTGGGTGAGCCACTCTGTAATTTGTATAGTTGGATGTGTCACACTAATTAGGCCAGATACAAGAAATTCAAGTTCAACCTGAAGCCTTGTCACTTCTGACAGCTCTCTGGCCTCCTCCCTCTCTGCCCCTGCCCTGGGATGGGCAAGTACCCTCCTACCCCACCAAACAAAAGGCCAGGGAGGGGGTCTCTCTAGGATGATGTGAGGGAGGTATTTCAGAAAGGGGAATACAACTTAGAAACTCCTCCCTGCCCATCAGAAATCTCCTATCCAGCCCAACTCCACCCCATCCCCAGACCAGGGATCAGAATCGCGATCATGTGGCCTTGAGTGCAGTTGTGCAGTTTAATTTTAATTTTTAAAAAATTTTAGGCTTGGATGTGGGGAAGAAGTAAACAGGTTCATTCACAGAAGTTCGTTTGGTGTCCTCCACACGGGAGGAGAAATGACACATGACACACAGGGCACCAGCTACTCGGGAATCTTAGCTGTCTCCGTCGTGAGGGATGATGAAAACCAGGGTTTCCCTTCCTGCTGGGTGTGCCTGCATCAGCCTGAGACATCAGAATGAGACACGAGGCAGTGGGCGTTCTTGAGGGGGAGGGGAAAAAGCAGAGAGACCCCTGGGACTGTGGTCTGGCTCCTTGGAGGAATAGCTGGGATCTAGGAGGAGCCCCCACTACACTCCAAGCAGGTCCTGGTGACCTCCAGTGCCTGGTGGCCAAGCCAATAGGGGAAACTAAAGACTGAGAGCTTTCCCAGAAAAGCACCCCTTATTCCCTCAAGTCCATCCTCAGCACCAGGAATGTTCTAGGTAATCCAATGAGCTGAAGAGCCTGAGGGGGAACTTGGAGGAAGAAGGGGCTAAGAGGTTGGTGGACTTGATGGCTCATGGGTAATGTAGGGGGAAGGAAAGAAGGGAATCAAAGTGATTCAAAGATATGGAGGTCAAAGGCAGGTAGAATTACAGGTACAAAGAGATGGGAGGTCAGTGTCAAGGCCATGCCCAACATTACAAAAGATGTGGGCACAAAATGAGGCTGGAATCAAAATTGTTCACTGAGTGAATCTCTCTGGTCTCATCACCCCACACCTGGTCCCCAGCCAACACATCACCTTCCTGTTTGGAAGGTCTGATGCAGAGATGGGGCTGCCAGGTTGTCTGGAGTGAAGGGACAAAGGATGCTTCTCCATGTGCCACTGTACCAGGTCCAGCCAAAGACAGAATCAGATCAAGTAAGGTTCAGGAACACCCAGTGGGGATCGGCTGTCCTGTATCAAGGACTCAGGTGGTTCCAAATTGAACTCATCCCATAGATGGTGGAGATGGGAAGGGTGCAAGGCTGACCTCACCTGCTCCATGTTTGTTGGGAGAAGTCAGCTGATGTTACTTAAGAGCTGGCCACCCCAGATCTGGAGGACATGGGGGAGACTAAGGTGTTTGCTTTAAGCCTGGAGAAGAACGACTCAGAACTGCCCTGTTTCAAGCTTGGGCCTCCCTTAGCCAGTTCCCGGTCTCCTTGCTGACTGCTGTGTATAGAAGAGGGTGTGACAACCACACACAGGGCAGGTGGTTGTGAACACCTCCAACAGGTGTGCCATCTCAGACACTGGGTCTGTCTGGGAATTGTCCTCACCCTCATCCTGCATGCAGAGAGAAGAGGAACTGTCAACACGCACAAGCTGCTTCCAAAGCACCTGCTGATCTGGTGGACAGGAGGCGGAGCAAATAAGACCTGACATCCCTCTCCCTCATGAACACTTTCTCAGGGGTTCCTCTAGTGAGGACTGGGACTTGAGGTGACATCTGTGCTGAGAATTTTGGGACACATGGGATGCAGAGATGAGATGAACCAGTGCATACTTTATTGAATTTTTCTGGGGGACGTTATACCAAATTTTTGCAAAACAAGCGGGCTAGGTAATGTTTCAAGTAACTAAACAACGGCGTACAAGCAGTTTAGGATGATAGGTCACAGGGATTAGGGGAATAATCACCAGGCTCCCAGTCACTGTATGAACAAATACGAGTTACAGGAATCAGCCCTGGTAAACAAACAGATCTAACTAGAAATGGAATCTAACAGAACTTTATACTCAGATACGATCATGCCACAGTCACTAAAGGAAGAGGAAGGTGATAATGAAGACGTCTCACACTTCCCCAGGCAAGCTTTGTCAACAAAGTGACCTGAAATTGCAGCAGAAAGTCTGCCTTCTGCAAAATTCTGTCTGCCAAGAACGTTGAAGATTTGGGGTCCCTTGGACATTTGGTGGTTGGTTCAGGGGACAGATCTTCACAATTAATAAATCTCCACATCACCTTGTTTAGCCTCACACAGCTGCTCATGGCATTGCCACAATGCGTGCAGGAGGATCTCTGTAGTTTGATTATAGAAGGTAGTTAATTTGCCCTAAAACGCCCAGAGCTCCAGCAACGACTGCCCCAGGAAAAACCTGTAGCTGGGATGAGGATAGGATGAGCTAAAGGACCCTGGGAACTTGAGGGATTGTACCGCCACCGTCCCATTTTCCACCCCCAACACATTGCCACTCTCAGTACCCCAGCAAAAACCCAGCTGTGCATACCTCATTGTGGCTTCACAGAACTTGTGCTGGCTTTGGGCTGATCCAGGAGACCATGGCATCCACCAGACAGGTGGGCATGTAGCTCAGAGGGATGTAGAAGAACTTGGCGTCCCAACCTGGAGAGTGGCGGGTGCAGGGGTGGCTTGGGGTCAGTGCTTGCTCCATGCAGTCACCAACGACAGGTCTGACTTGCATTTTTTCAAGGCATTTTCATACATTTTGGTGTCTGTCCAGGATGAGAAAAATCCTTC
>NW_024466714.1:0-57934 GCF_017591425.1 Ochotona curzoniae
GGGCCCTGTGGACCATGTGTGGGTCTGGTCTTAGAACAGCTCCTGCTGGAGCCTTCTGCTAGTTTCTCATGGATTGGGTGGGCATTCATGGCTTTTGGAGCCAGACAGAAAGCTTCACAATGTGTCCAGAAGATTCTGGAAGGCATAGGAGCAGAGTCTTTGAAGAGGCATGGGTGGCCTGGCAGCGTGATGAGGCTGAGGGAAGGGGCGTCAGGGCTGCGAGGTGGGGGTGGGTGTAGACAGCACCAACATCAGAGCCCATCTGATGCTGCATGTCCAGATCCTAGGATGGAGGTACACAACTGCAGACTGAGCTGTGCTACATTACACTGCCCGTTCATGTGAGAGAGAAAGAGAGAGCTCGCCATCTGCTGGTTCATTCCTCAAAGGGCTGCAATGCTGTAGCCGGGCCTGGAGCTTCTTCCGGATCACTTCACATGGGTGCAAGAGCCAAAAAGACTCGGGTCATCCTCCTCTGCTATTCCCAAACACTTTAGTAGGAAGCTGGATCAGAAGTGGCACATCTGGGACACCACCCAGAGTCCATAGAGGACACCTAGCACCATAGGTGTGGTGTTAGGCACTATGCCACAGTTACATGGCCTCAAATAGTAGACATGACTGATGGAGCACTCGGGCAATAGCCAGTGTAAAACGAATGCATTGATCAATTTCAGGAGCAGAACTTTAGGATTTCCCTTATTTCCAAATGCGTGCCTGTTAGCTGGGTTGGTGAGTCTTCAAAAAGTTTGTGGAAAGTGTATTACATTATAAAAAAATTACGAATTTTTTTTTAAAAATTGCACCAACGTAATCTTTTCAGTTCCATTTTTGAAGAACTTTTTAAAGTATCTTCATTTATCTTCAAGTCAATCCTGTTACCACCATTAAACAAGTAAGACTGAACACAATTTTAGTTTCTTCTTATGCCTGTTTTTTAATTTATTATTTTATGATACAGTCCCATAGGCTCTGAGGTTTTCCTTTCTTCCTTCCCTCCCCCTGATGATTTAACCTATGTCATTACAGTAGCATAGTTCTTCACAAACAGCCACAAGTCCAGCATTCTGACTTTGTAGGTATCTTACACTTGGCTGTGTCACTACCCTCAGATGGAAATTTGCAGAAACCTCCTTGTTTGTTTTGGGAACTCCATTAAAAAGGACTTTGCCCTCAGCAGTAAGACCCTGTCTTGTTTTTGTCTTCTGGTCTTTGTACGTGACTAACACAAGAGACACCTAGGGCTACTGTGAACTGGGAACAGCTACTGGTCAAAGCACAGATCAAGGGTTCATTTACAGACATTTTGACAAATAAACACATCTGTTGAGCCTGAAGCCTCTTTGGTTTATTACAGTAACTGCTTATTATAAGTGAGTGATGTGATGTTTGGATTTCACACATGTGAAATATAGATTGCGTTTCCTAGCAGGGAATAAGTTTCTGTCAATATTTTTTCAGTAACATAGTTCTCAGATTTACAGCTTTACTTAACCAAATAAATACTGTCCTCGACACTAGAACTGCAAGTTGGACCTCATTAGTGAACATGCTTACTGATAGTTACCTGTTTAAAAGTCATTACTGCAATTATTTTCCTGCTTTTTAACAGATATGTCATCTGACGCAGTCGCAGATTGTCTCATAAAGGAACACAGTGGGTCACAGCCCATAGAATCGTGAGCCAAAGCAAAGCTCTGCGATGCTTTAGAGTTTCCGTATGGAACCAGCCAGCCAGCTTGAGTCTACCCCTAGTGACTGGTGACGGTGGGCATTTTATTTCTCATCTTCAATCTTATATTCCTCCCCACCCCCGTTTTTTTAAAATTTCATTTTGTGACACAGTTTCATAGGCTCTGGGATTCCCCTAACCCCTGCTCAAACCCGCCCCCCCCCCATGGTGGATTCCTCCACCTTGTTTTGCAGTATTACAGTTCATGTCCAGTTATGATTCCTTCATTGCAAGCATGTACCATGCATAAAGTCCAGCATCTTATTGTCCAGATAAATTCAACAGTTTCTTGGAGAGACCATCTCTGGTCTGAAAGCAGAGCTGGCAGGATATCACTCCGTCCAATGAAAAGCCACAACATCAGCAACAATTTACAATGTTATGGAAAAAATACCCCCTTTTAAAAACTTTTTAAAAGTACCCACTTTGTACTTTTTAGGATTTAGTCTAGCTAAAGTGTCTATTATCTTCACCATTACCATCATTAACTGCATCACCATCACCACCACCATAGCCATCACTACCTTCCACCACCACCACCACAGCCATCACTTCCTTCCATCACCATCACCATAGCCAGCACTAACTTCCATCACTACCACCACCACCATAGCCATCACTACCTTCCATCACCACCACCACCACCACCATAGCCAGCACTAACTTCCATCACCACCACCACCGTAGCCATCACTTCCTTCCATCACCACCACAGCCATCACTTCCTTCCATCACCACCACCACTACCACCACCACAGCCATCACTTCCTTCCATCACCACCACCACTACCACCACCATAGCCATCACTTCCTTTCATCACCACCACCACTACCACCACCACTTCCTTCCATCACCACCACCACTACCACCACAGCCATCACTTCCTTCCATCACCACCACCACTACCACCACAGCCATCACTTCCTTCCATCACCACCACCACTACCACCACAGCCATCACTTCCTTCCATCACCACCACCATCACCACCACAGCCATCACTTCCTTCCATCACCACCACCACCATAGCCATCACTACCTTCCATCACTACCACCACTACCACCACAGCCATCACTTCCATCACCACTACCACTGACATCCCCAACAACTACCACGACTAATATCAGCATCTCTTAACCTCTGATGATACCTGGTACGGTGCTTTACACTGTGTGACAATATAGGAACACTTCTATTTGTAGTGTAACCTATTACAGATTCTCAATGAAATCCACCGGATCCACATTCCAAATTCCTACAAGATCAGTACTTCCAGTAAACTCTGTCCCAGTGTCAGGGGACAAATAGAGTGGCTTCTGAACAACTGCCCAAACCACAATCCTAGAAAATATTGTATGTGTGCTAGTTCCTAAACAATTCTCGATACATTGGACTAGATATCTTGTGAACATATGGGAGATAACAAGTGCTTATGTTCAATATGGTTTTATAGAGGGGATACTGGCTTGGTAAATGACGTGCTGAAAGTCTGAGAATCAGGAATGTTGTTTTTGGATACTCCTTGAGTTAAACTATGCAAAACCAATTCTATTTTGTGTTTAATCACATGGATGCCATTATCTTCAGGAGATATTTTCTTAGGAAATGCAAGTAATGGAAAATTCCTCCAGAGAGCTGCCTGATCAGCAGGTGTTTTCCACATTACTGAAACTGAAGAGCTCTCTGCTGTCAGCCCTCTTGGCCTCTTCAGAACCACTCAGAGAGCCACAATAAATGCCCAAGTCAGCCCCATGCTGCAAGATTCTGCTGTGTGGTAATCTGGGGCAGGCCCCTGGCATCAGAAAATTTTAAAAATCTTTCCAAGTGTTTCTAGAGGGTTTCAGTTTACCTTAGGCTTCTTTATCCCTATGCTTTCCATATATATTTGTAGATGTCAGCATATTAAGATTTCATCCTTTATTGTATTTTCTTTTTAGAAAGGACATTTTTAACTTTGGAAAATTATGACACATAATTGGAATTGATCTTCTGAAACACATAAACACGTTTTAGCCAAGAATTTCCAAGATACCACTGAGGTGTTCACATATGATATTTTCATTTAACATAAATAGACTAATCATCTAAATTTTTCCATTCTACATTCATGGAACATATTATTTTTAAGGAACTTCTAAAATGATTTTTGTGGAGGGTAGAAAGAGCCTCACCCACTGGTTGAAATGCCCAAGATGGCCAAATTTGGGCCAATGCGCAAGCTGGGAGCCTGGAATTCACTCTATGTGAACAGGAACTCAGTCCCCCATGAGTGACAGGAACTCGTCCCTTTGAGCCATCACTGCTGCTTCTCAAGACCTGCAACAGCAAGTCTCCAGAATCAGGAACAATTCTGTATGAGACACAGGGGCCCTGACTGTGAACTTAACCAGCCAGTCAAATGCTAGTGAACATTCAAAACAGTGCATCTTGATTTAATGATGTCTCTCTTTGAAAGTGATGACGTGAATTCCATATATAATAATAATGAGATAGTGTACAGAGGTGATAAAAAGCAATAGCAATGATGACAGTTACAATGTTTTTATCACGTTGAGTGGCCTTTGGATTAAGATTCATGACTGGTATCAGATGTCCTTGCATATTGCATGTTCAAAATGAGCAGTGTTTGAACTTGCTCTGAGATGTTCACATGGAAGACTGTGAGGGTGCCTGTAAAAGTTCATGGAAAATATGGGCCCGATGGTGTGGCCTAGCAGCTAAAGTCCTCACCTTGAACGCACTGGGATCTCATATGGCCGCCGGTTCTAATCCCAGCAGTTCCACTTTCCATCCAGCTCTCTGTTTGTGGCCTGGGAAAGCAGTCGAGGACGGCCCAAAGCCTTGGGACCCTGCACCCATGTGGGAGACCTGGAGGAAGTTCCTGGATCCTGGTTTTGGACCGGCATAACATCAGCGGTTGCGGCTCACTTGGGGAGTAAATCATCAGACGGAAGATCTTCCTCTCTGTCTCTCCTCCTCTCTGTATATCTGACTTTCCAATAAATAAATTAATCTTTAAAAAAAAAGTTCATGGAAAATATGTTTATTTTGGTGCAAACGTTTTGGAAATCCATGCATACACATACATATTCTAATGCTTGCATATCTAATTGTTTTGGTTGTTGAATTTCAAATAATTTATCTGGTGCCTGCTGCAGACTCTATGCTAACATATTAGCCATTTCTTAAAATAAACAAGACCCTAATAATTGAGAGAGGTTTAATTGGTTCCTACAGGATTTTATAAATTGTACATACACGGAAAATCAGCATGTATCATACACCTTCCACCAACACAGTTCTCTTTGCTATTTCTACTTCCTGGAAAGGGCTTTTTGGTGCAGTCTTGGAAGATCTAAGTTCTCTTGAAAAAATGAATGATTCGCTTGGTAACATCTTTACAATATACTTAGTGATCTTTACAACAAAAAATTATTTATATGCTCAGCAAGAATTATTTACTTTTGCAAACATCATTTGAAATTCACCCCTTAGAGAAACCTTCACCTGGTTAAGTGGTACAGAGTGCCATTGGTCTCTGAGTGTAACTTTTGATGTTCTACCAGAAGTCATGTGCGTGCAGGTACAATATGACATCTGTCTTTGTATGGTTTTGAACGCAGTAACTAGCTATCACACACTGGCAAATCCATGCATTATAAAGGTTTTGTAACCTGGGGACTCAAGGTCAAGGGTCTGCAGCTGGAGAGAGGAAGGTGTGGAGCTGCAAGGCCGCGCAGAGCATGACGTGGGCAAGGGCCCAGGTAAGCAGCAGAGCCAAACTGCCCCTTCAACTAGATGTACAAATGTGATGAATTCAAAGTCTGTTTATTCTGGCGCAAAAACAATTTTGAAAGCCATGCATAGTTTTTCCTAATACACATTTTCCATGTATTATGAATGATATTTTTGGCACTAAAATGAACTTGATGATTTCATTTTTCCATAAACTGAAGCGCTCTGTCTGCTCCTGCAAGCTCCTTTTAGCCCTTTGTGCATCTCTGCTGAGTGGTCAGGGAAGCTTTCTGTTATCTTCCTTTGCTCACTGATTCAACGATCTTCAAGCCTTGTAATTCTCACTGTGCTTAACTGAGTGGCCACTGGCTGACTCTTGGATGTCTTTCTTGGAAGACTGTAGCTTTGCAACCCACAAACCCTGGGCCCGTATGGACCTTTACTGACCTTTACTTAATCCAGTGGCTGGATCCAATCTATGATCAAGTGGTGAAAGCACAGATGACTAAGAAGCTCTGCTTTTCTTTCTGAAAAGCACAATTTCATCCCAGAGCTTTGATTTCAGTGAATGGTTTCTGTAATTCCCCCTCCCCCAGAAAATGGCAGATTAAGGAGAGAATGTTTGTACAAAATAATGGACTTAAAATATTTATTAAACTTAATCGAAACAAATTAATTTTTAAAAAGTAAACTCACCATATTAGCACAGCAGTTATTTCATTTCCCAGAAGAAAACTTTCCTGAAGCTGACATGATGCTGGATCTTGGATATTTTGTTCTAAGTCTTAGTGGGTTCCCCCCCACTTTCAGAATTTCTTTCCATTTTGATAGGCCATTTTCTAAACTCTGGTTGGACATCAAAATCTATGAGAAACAGGTTTTTATTTCTGTATATGTAAAAAAAACAATGCCCTCTAGAGGCGAAGTGCTTTAAAATATTCACACAATTAATTACCCACGGTTTTACTCTCACACTGAGTAAGCAACACACAAACTCCACCTTCAGCCTGGAGAGACATACCCTCACCGTGCCAAACCCCATTGCATGTGGCTGATTTACAACTTTCACCATTTTCCAGGGATATTGATTGATTGATTTGAGACAGAGAGAAGGCTTCCACCCACAGGTTCACTACCCAAATACCTGCAAGGGACTGCTATCGAAGTTGAAAGATGAGAAGTTAGTCTGGGTCTCTGATGTGGCTGGTAGAAACCCAGATTTCTGGGACATCATTGGTTGCCTTCCAGTGTGCACATGAGCAGAAAGCAGGAATTAGAGGAGTCCCGATTTCAACAAAGCCACTCTGATGTGAGGTGCACGCATCTTAAACATTATGCCACAAGCAATCCCCGGCATACAGACTCTCTTACTCAAAATCACGGGACTTGTTGGCATTTGTGATTTTTTTATTGTACGTGTGAGTTTGAACATCGTTTTCATAAGCGAGCCCTTAATTCTTATGCCCACAATTGTGATTCACTGCTTCTTAACTAAGATTAGGGTAAAATGTGCAATTATAAAAACAGTTGAGTTGACACAATGAGCAATTAACCATTCACCCTTACTAATGTTGCATAATCTTTCCAGTAATTTTAAATTGATTGATAAGCACTTGTCTGGGATCAAAAAGGAAACAAAATCTGAAAGAACTCACTTTGCATGTCAGGGGATTAGCATAAGAAGGCACTTCAAAAATTCATGCAAGATGCATATTTTTTAAATTAAATGTGAGTTTCAATTTTTTTTATTTCAAAATGAACATCTTTTGATGAACCTTTTGAGTATCAGTTCTTTTTTTATTTCTATTTATTTGAAAGGCAGAGAAAGACAGACATAGTAACACAGAGAGTGAGTTCCCATCTACCAGTTCATGCCCCAAATGCCCTTATTGGTCCCTGGGCAGAGACCAAAGCTGGTATCAGAGACTCAGTCCAGGTTTCCCAAATGAGCAGTGAGAATCCCATCACTCGAGCCATCATCTCTGGCTACCTTGGTTTGCATTAATGGGAAACAGGGCTCAGGAGTTGGATTTCTGACCCCAACCCAGGCATTCTGATAAGAGCTATGAGCATCATAACTGCTAGGTCAAACACCCACTCCTTAGTCGTATTTTCTCAGTCTTAAGTGTTGGTGGAAACAGTGGAGCCCACTCCGTAGTACTGTTTAGCTGAGCCACACAGCAGCTGACGAGGGCCCAGGGATGGATGCGATCTATATTTTGTTATCACTGGATACCTTGTAATTGCACACTTTATGGTCATGCATGTTTTATTCTCTCGTTACGTTTTCCAGGGGAATAACCAATTGGCTGATAGAGTAACAAACGAAGAGTAACCTGACTCCGATGACCCACTCAGCTCTGCGTAGGAACATGGGAAGTAGCAGCAGTTGGCTTTGAAACGGGGGAATAAGTATGGAATAGCTCTTTTCATGGTTGCCTTCTTTTATTTCTTTGCGCGTCTATTTCCAGACCAGTTGAAAACAGCAGGTTGTTCCTGTTTGAAAACACAGAATCGGAGTTATCGGAACAGGTGCTCTAAGTGACTGGTCATATTTCTGAGTTGCTCCATCTTCAGATTGCTGACTATGTAAGTACTGGTGCGTAAGAAACATCTGTTTTCAAATCGCAAACACATAATTATGCTGGGGGGAACCATCATTCTTAAACGCAGGATTGGCATTTGGGATGTGTTTAGCATTAAGCTATACATTATTTGGATTATGTGGGTTTGCTCCAATAAATAGATTTCTCTGGAAAAATCATAGAAGTAACAAAATGGTAGATTGTATTTGGTTTCCCCAGTGAAGCCACTGAAAGTATTTTGCTGTGTTTAATTATCAAACCTCCCTTACTTATATATTCATTTTCTTACTTGTGAAACGATCTGGCCCAGAAAGGTATAGTTTATTTTTTTTCATCTTTCAAAGCTTACATAACAAATACAGAAAGGAAAATTTCATTTTAGCATGAAAATGTAGACGAGTCCTTCTGAGACCCATGAAATTAAAACTTTTTTTGTTCTCTTAATTTTAAGTCAATGTCCCATTTTCATTGGAGAACTGTATCTTCTTTTAGTTAAATGAAACAGATGAGTAGTATGTGGCTGGCAGGGCTTTTACATTCGTCACTACAATTAGACTATTCTTGGCATTATAATACAACTAGAAAGTCATTTTAAGTTTCACAAATTAAGTATCATGTATAGATAATAAACATGAAATTATTTTGCATGACTTGATTCTGCTTCACGCCCAGTTGAATGATGCATAGATAAGAAATTATGGATAAATAATAAAGATTTAAATTTTAAGAGCATTAGAATTCAAAAGGCTACAGAAAAATAATTCATAAAAATTGTATATGTCTTATCCAGTTAGTTAAAGCTATTTAGGAAGAGCTTTTAGAGGACATTTTGGCTACTACCGTATAGTTTGCATATCCTCAGGGATGATTATACTCTTGCTGTCGCACATTAAGGATTTCTGTGTATTAATCTGAAATTAAATGTTACGTAAATCAATGAAGAGTCCGAATTCTAGCTCTATAAAAGACACAAAATTATGACAATATTTCAAAAGCTTTTTGGAAAATGAAACTATACAGTGCAAAAACTTCCACAGTTTTATAATAATATGCATTTTCTCATGAACTTGTTGAAGAACCCTCATGTTGTTTTGCTGCTCTATGCACAACGCAACCTTGTCTTTTTGATTCCTTGTGTTTTGATGATAAGTCGGACAATTACTAAACACCTTAATCAACTATTGATCCACTATTTTTCTTGTGTTCCAATATAATGCAACTGTTTTTTAATAAATCCCTTAGCTGACAGATGTTATCTGTGTAACAAGAAATCTTCTAAATGAAAGCAAAAAAAGATAAAGCAGACAACAAACTCTCTATAAATACCATCCATTCTAATTAGTCTCTCCACACCATAAAACAACAATCAGCTGCTAGATTTTATTCAGCAGGAGTAGATCAGAATGTGACTAAATTTGTAACTGACGCAATGACTTTAAAGCATACACGAACCAAAGGAAAAGTTAGTTACTGTGCCTCTACTGATGTGCATTCCTATGGATAGAACTGCCTGAGAAATGGAATCGGCCCGCCCTGGTTTCCATTGGAAAGAAGGCTGTGGGGAGGAATGGTCTGGGGCAAGGAGAGTCTGTTGCTGGAGCCTGTGTTCGCACTGGTGCTCCAGATAAGGACCCTTGGCAAGCTGTCTCCAGCATTGCTCACTGGCTCGGGGGTCACACTTGACTGAGCCCAATTCATGAGGATCCCTCACAGCCTGGGACCAGACACAGTGTAAGGCCACATTGGTTTAGCGTTACCACTACTCAGAGTTCCTGTGAGAATTAAATGAAACAGTGGTTGTGAAAATTATTTTTAAATTGTAAATATGAATATTAAGTATTGTTTGACGTGACACATTAGCAGGAACATGGACTTTAAAATCTAGTATATCTGAATTCAGGATTCATCTATGTTGTAAGCATTAGACTCAATTTTCTCGTCTAGCCAATGGGTATGCTTCTTCCCACTTGATGGCTACCAGCCAGTTCTAAGAAACTTTAGAAGGTGGCATTGGACATCGTCTCACGAACATCTCACGGTCAGTACAGTAAAGGGCTATCTGACAGCACTGTGTGCTCGAGTGCTTGATTTGGGCAGATCCAAGAGAACATGGCCATTGCTAAACGCCAGGCTCCCTTGAGCTGTGAAGTCCCTGGAGGGCTGTTAGTTATTTTATCAAATGAAATAAATGGCTCTCCTGGAATGAAGTTACTTGTGTCAACATGACCAGTCTGTGTCAACCTCATGGGCAAATTTCGAGGAAAGACAAGTCATCAGAATGTCAAAGTGCTCATCTGCTATCATATGTAATTGTCATAATTATGGGCCAGTGCAAAGAGCTCAATCCACCATGTGACAAGTATGTTTTCTTTCTCATGGCAGACCTATGTAAATTGTCAAATAACAATCAGAAGGTGGCATGATGAGCATGGAGTTAGATGAGTCAAATAAACATTTAACATCATTGGGCTGAAATTGTTAGGTGGATTTCTCTCAACAGGAACCAATCACCTGGCCAAAATAGACTTGAATCATTTGACTCTTTCCCCTCAGTAGTGCCTGGCTGGGTAAGTCAGCATTTACCTCTGTGTTTTTTTATCTTCACATCCATGTCTGATTATTTTTCCCATCAACTGGTGTAAGAATAACTTGGTGGGGCCATCTTTATGGCAAAATAGGTTAAACTACTACCTGCACAGTAACATCTCATGTACTCCACTTCTGATCAAGTTCCTTGTTAATGTGCTGGGGAAAGCAGCAGAAGATGGCCATAGCATTTTTTTTTTAATTTTATTTATTTTTATTGGAAAGGTAGATATACAGAGAGGAGAAGAGACAAAAGGAGGAAGATCTTCTGTTGATTCATTCTCCAAATGGTCGCAACGGCTGGAGCTGAACCAATCTGAAGCCAGGAACCAGAAGCTTCTTCCGGGCCTCCCATGCAGGTGCATGGTCCCAAGGCTTTGGGCTGTCCTCAACTGCTTTTCCAGGCCACAGCAAGGGAGCTGGAAGGGAAGCAGGGCCGCCGGGATTAGAACCAGTGTCCATATGGGATCCTGATGCATGCAAAGTGAGGATCTTATCCATTAGGCTACTGCTGGGCCCTGGCCCAAGTGTTTTTGTGGGGCTCTTGTCACCCACATGGGAGACCCAGAAGGAGTTTCAGGCTCTCTAGTTTCCACCTTGATTAGCCCTGGCCATTGCAGCCATTTAGGAAGTGAATCAGTGCGTGGAAGATCTCTCCCCCAACCTCTCCCAGTCTCTGTGTTGTTCTGCCTGTCAAATAAATAAATCCTAAAAATAATAATAATAATAAAGAAAAATCAAATCAATGGTTCTATCAGATTTTTCAGGCCTAGAAACCATTATACTTTCAGATGACTTTAAGATAAAATAGCTCTTCATTTAGCCATAGCCACCAACCTCCGGGTTTATTTCTCCAAAAATGGTGTTGGTTTTCTCAATGCCTGAATTCTTAGGGGTCCCTCTCTGATCCCCCCACCAAGTACTGGCTCACAGGATTAAGTCATGTGACACTTTGAAAGTTATCTTTCTGGCACGTGGAGGGTGCTCAGTAAATGTTAATTTCCTGTTCCCCTTCCTTTCTGTGCAATGTAACAGATATTAAGACTTTTATGAACCCTTGCCTATGCTCCTGGGATTATAGAGATTAACACAAAATAGGGTGCAGCCCTTAAGAAGTTCAGAGCATGTTAATGGAGAGAGACATATAAGTGAGCAATGTCTGGGTGACCATTATAATAATAATTTCTAGCCTCCTGAGCTGTGGAGATAAATGTGGCCTCATTGCTATTCATGCTACGGTGCTGGTGGATCCCATATGCACACACACAGGGCTGCAGCCTGAGCCAAGGCCTCCCGCAGAGGGGCAGGCCCCAAGAGACATGCAGAGAAGACCTTGGAGGCCACCCTTTGTCCTCATTGTCTCAATTAGCATTTTCTCCACCCCCTATGTTTTATTTGAATTATTGGTATTTTCTTATTCTGATCTAAGGTTTATGCAAAACAACTCGAAGTCCCTCCCTGCAGCCTGCTCTTGCCCTTCCTGCCTCTTGCTGGTCGCACCTCTTTCCTATATTGACATTCAAGAGCTCCTAGTGACCTCAAATACTTGGGAACATTCCCAGAGAACATAACAAATGCTTTCAGGAATGACTCGGGGCTTCCACAGTGGATGTTCTCCTAAGAGACTGGAGGTAGGCAGGCTGCAGCGTTCACTGACGGCTCTTCTGCATCATCTTCCTCCCCTTTCTCAGCAGAAAAATGGTGGCCTAGTCCAGCCTGGGTGCCATCCTTCCCTACAGTGTGCCATCAAGGTCCTGCTTGACCTCTATCCTTTCCTCTTCTCTGTGCTTAAGCACCAGCTGGATTATCAGCTTCCACTTTTGTATCCTCCAACAGTCTTCAGCCTGGGTTTGAATAAATCGTTGACTTCCCTTTGTTGTTATTCTCTGTGTAGCAGCTCACCTTCGGTATCCTGTATTAGTAAGAGCAAGATCCAAGTGGAAAGAAATCAAAGATGGTCATGCAGCAGGATGCTCACAGCTGTGGAAATGATGCATGCCTGTGGTTTGTTCGCATTGGATGGTTGGTTGTTGACTCATAGAAGCCGTGACATCTCTCTCATTCATGAGATGGATGGTGGATACCAGTTACAATTGCCTATTTCAATGCTAATTAGATAGAAAAATTGATAAAACAAAATTGACTATTTGCTAAACTTACATTTCTTCTTAATTTGCTTGAATAATTTTTCCCACATTTTCCCCCATGGATTTATAACTGCGTTTCTCATCTGTACTATCAGCGTTCAAATAATACATCTGAGCTTTTTGGTTTGAAGGGTCTTGTTATACCACTGATATTTTCCCAAGGTATTCTTTCCCAACATTGACACAATTTTATATTTTATAGGCTCCATATTAAAAAGTCCTAGGAAAGGATTTAAACTGATCTGGTGTAGGTCATGTACCCATTCCTGTCCTACTCAACTGAGATAATGTGAGCCTGCTGCAAATCTTAGGAAAAACATAAGTTGCTGTGAAGCACAGGTAATTTCTAGAAAAGTGGCAGCTAATCAGCTAATAGGAAAACTATCTACTATGTTGATCTCTGGCCAGAATTCTCAAAAAGACATTTGTTTAGTTGGCCTCACTGGCCTCTAACTCTATATTCTGTAGTCCTAGGATTTGAAACATTAGCTTGATACATTTATTCATTTATTACCTAAATGAGCTATATATATATATTTGTGGCATGCAGCCTGCTGTTTTGATAATTGTGTGAGAGTACTTCAAATGTTTGTGGACAAGTGGGCCTCACAGGGCAGTGGGTTAAGTCACTGCTTGGAATGCACATTCCATATCAGTGCATGAGTTCGAGCCCCAGTTACTTCCCTTCTCAGGTTGCTTCCTGCTAATGTATTCTGGTAAGCAACCAATGATGGCTCAAGTGCTTGCACCTTGAACCCCTGTCACCCATGTGAGAGAACTGGCTGTGCTCTCTCTGCCTTTGAAGTAGGTTTTAAAATTGATTAACATTTTTACGTTTGTGGAAAATTGAATTGTAAGATTATTTTGGTGCAAATCCACCCCAACATTTTCCATGAATTTTCTGAAGCTCCTTCATTTAACTATTACATGAATGAATATCTATGGAATAAATGAATTCATGCACTGATGGACACCCTGGGTGGAATCCGTATCTATCACGAACAGAACTGCAATGAACACAGGGTTATAGATACCTCTTGGACAAGTTAGTTTCATTTCCTTTGGATATGCACTTGTAATGGGATTTGTTGATGCACTCTTAGCTATCAATGACTGCAGAGATCTTCCTATCCAATCAAATCTTGAAATCCCACTCACAGGAACTAGCAAATCCTATTCATGCACAGCACATTGTTGTGGTGTGACTGGTACAGAAGCCTGTGCTAGTCCCCCTTCCTGGGAGTCAGCAGGTGGCTGTGCCGGAGGAACAGCAGCACTCTAAAGATCTGGGCAGGTGGGGGCAGTAGCAGAGCAGAGGGGACAGGAAGGAAGGAATCAGAATGTCAGTTCTCCTGGACATTCTGCCTTCGATTATGAATTGTCAGCAAGGCTACGCCTAGGAGACAGGGCTTGGCTGCAGGATTGGGACACAGGGATGAATGCCATGGACTCAAGCCTGAATTTTAGCTCACTCTACAGAGAAATCTGTGCGACAAGAAAAAAGTGCAATAGTATAATGAGCAGCCAATCGACAGTATGGATGTCTGTCTGGGTTTGTGTTGTGGTGGGTAGCATAAGGCTTTGTTCTCTACTTGTCTTTGTGTGAACCAGATTTTAGATTGGAACTCCATGACCTCCAGGGGGTCACACTTTTATGCGAAAATATTTCTGGACTGTGTAGCATAGCCACACTATGAGTGCAAGCCTGAGTCCTTGAGCAGTTATACCCTCAGCTAGGTCAGCTCTGTCCTCAGAGACTAGGCAACTGCAGGATTTTTGCCTGATGTCTAACTTGCTTGAAAGCTGCTTTCCTTTCCTTCACTTAAGAAGAAGGTGGGGCTGGTTTTGCGGTGTTGGTGGTAAAATCACTGCCTGCAATATTGGTATCCTATTTGGGTGTCAGTTCATGCCCTGGCTGCTCCATTTCTGAGCCAACTCCCTGCTAATGGCCAGGAAATAGTAGCAAATGATGGTCCAGTTGTTTAGGCCTCTGCATCCTTGTGTGAGACCTGGATAAAGCTCCTGGCTCTTGATTTCAGCCTTGACCAGCCCTGGCCATTGCAGTAATCTGGAGAGTGAACCAGCAGTTGGAAGATCTTTTTCTGTCTCTCCCCCCATCTCTCTATAACTCTGACTGTCAAATAAATAAATAAATAAATAATTTTTTTTTAAAAGCTATGGCAAGGCTGCCTTGTGATATGGTAGGTTAACCTGCCTTTTGTAGCACCAGCATCCTATCATAAGTTCAAGTCCTGGTTACTCTCTGATTCAGCTCCCTGTTAACATGCCCAGGAAAGCAAAGGGAAATTATTCAATTGGCTGGGGCCCTTGCCACTCTTGTAAGAAGACCTGTATGGGTCTCTGGTTTTCTGCTTTGGGCCAAGAGCAGCCCTGTCCATTGAGG
The DNA here is from genome assembly GCF_017591425.1 of Ochotona curzoniae. Taxonomy (NCBI): domain Eukaryota; kingdom Metazoa; phylum Chordata; class Mammalia; order Lagomorpha; family Ochotonidae; genus Ochotona; species Ochotona curzoniae. The sequence continues at coordinate 15,191 of NW_024466714.1, forward strand.
CCAGTTGGGCAGAGTCCTACTAGATATATTTCTGTCTTTCTTTGTGTCTGTTCTTGTGTTTGTGTCATTTGTCACTCTACCTTTCAAAGAAAGGAATACATTATTTTTTTTAAAAAAGGGGAAGGGATTGGAAATTTTGAGATGTTTGATGTTATTCTTTTAAATTTTCTATTCTTTCTTATTTAGAGAAAGAGACAGAAATAGAGAGCCCACCTAAGGTGGTAGTGGGCCAGGCAAAGTCAGGAGCTGAGAGCACAAGTCAGGGCTCTCACACAGGTGACAGGGACCCAACTACATGGACCATCATCTCTACCCACCAAGATTCAATTGGCAAGAAGCTGTAATCAGGAACTGGGAACAAGGATTGAACCTGGGCACTTCAACATAGCAAATGGGTTTCTTAATTGTGAGGACAAACAACTGCCTCTTTTCTACTTGACTGAAACCTCTTAGGACTAGCAGCTCTCACTGTATCACTTTGGGACCCCCAGGGTCTCTAATTCATCAAACAACACCCTGTGGCCTCCACCCTTGAGGTGTTGGTATGATCATTAGCAACCAGAGCCAGTATCTACTTCAACTGCATCTTTTTGCCCGCAGAATGTATATACCAGCTCTTCTTCTGCCACTTGTTGTCACTAAGGATTCCTTGTGCTATAAATGAGTGTCTCCAAAACCCTGACATGCAAGTATTCAGCCATTCACATGTATTCACTCATACAGTAGCTGCTATTTCAGGAGACCCAAAACAGGAGACAACAGTATTTGTAACTTCTAGTTAGAGGAGTTGGTGAAGTAGTTGATATTTTAATATTTTAAAAGATTTTTAACTAATACATGCAAACTGATGATGACCTCCATCAGAACTAACTTGAAAAGTATTCCACTGTGTAGGTGTTCCACATCTCTATACCTTCCTCGTGACTGGTCACTCGGGTTGTTCCCAACTCTTGCCTACTGTTCACAGTGCTACAATAAACCTGGCTTTGCATGTCTCTTCAGCAGACTGATTTCTTCTGGGATTTGAAGGAGTTCCATTTTTAAGTTTTTGAGGAACTTCCATACTAATTTTAATTCCCACCGATAGTATGGAAGGGTCCCCTTGTCCTCGGCATGTTTCCAAGGACTTGTTATCTTTCATCTTGTTGACAGCAGCTGATCTAGCTGGATTGAGCTGATATCTTACCATAAATTAAAAACCACAGTAAGATATCAGCTCATTCTCCTTCATGTTCGGGGGCTAAAAATAAAACTCACTCTGAACATAGAATGCTGATTAGTACAGGCTGGGAGGAGTGGGATAAATAGTAGGCGTTTGGATTTAAAAAGGGGGAAAGCTGGGTCTAGTTCACTAACTGTGACAAATATGTTACACTAAGAGGAGATATTCATTATAGGAGGAGCTGGGTGTGGTTTACAGATTGTGACATATGGAAATACTAATGTAATATGCTAACAGTAGGGGAAACTGCAGGTGATGAAACCTCTTTTTATACTCCACAATTTTGATTTTATAAATTTAAAACTATTTTGATATGAAGTATGGAGAAAGAATAAAAGTAGTGACCTCTTCCTTTGAACTTACTTAATCTTGGATGTACAATATGTATTGTTTCTAAATCACTGAAGTGTCTTTTTGAGATGGGCTTTATTATGCTGCTCCTTGGGACCTGGGATAGCTCAGCTTATCCTAGGTCCATCAGAGGACGAGGAACCAGCTCATCCTGGTTCCAACACAGTGCAAGGAACCATCTCAGATGCAGAAGCTCCAGGAGCATGGATGTTGGCAGGGAGGGAGAGGATGTGCTTTAGGATCCTCCTGGTGCTGCAAAGTTCTAACCTAGACCTCGAATACAATCAGGATTGTTTTCCTTGATGTTTTTAAATAGCTTTTTAAAAATACTCTTATCCTTTCACAGTGATCCTTTCCATTGCCAACTACATTTGGAAGAAATACCAAACGGTTATGCAAATTCTGTCTGCCCCATCACAGCAAAGGCCCACATTTGCCTGATCTGGGAAAATGGTGTTTCATCTGTTCTGAGTTAGGCCATGTTAGCCTCTGTTAAATGGTGTGGACAAAACTGTGTTGTATATGCATGGCTGCCTGTATTCTGACACGCTGGCTCTAAGCTCCAGTTTTGCATTGCTTAATTCCTTCTCCCTGTCTTCTGAAATTGGCATGCAAATTGTTGTTGTACAAGGACCTGTCTCTCCCTTGGAGAGGCTGAGATATGATGTATGGAACCCTCATGGCATTTTCCCCCTTGGTTCTAGAGCCTGACAAAATGGCGTGCGATACACCTTACCAGCGGCAGCGGACTGTGTCAACAACTGGAGAAACTCTGTATGAAATTCTTGGTCTGCATAAGGGAGCATCACATGAAGAAATTAAGAAAACCTACAGGTACAGTGAGAGTTCAAGAATGACCTTTCTTATGCTGCTAGTGGTAACTCTTTCTGATTGTCAAGGGACTCCAGAGAAATATGTAAGCCAACATCAGGTTATCTGAATTTTGAACTCCATGTTCCTTGTTGTATAAACAGAGATAAACAGGAATTAACACACATGACTTTGAGATTATGAAAGAACTATCTGATGATGGTGTGTCATGCAAAAGAGCAGTCTGTATTCCAGGGCTGGTCTTATTGAGGGGAGAGAGAAAGAGAAAAGCAACCACAACCCATACGGCATAGCAGTCTCCTGGAAGGGTATTTCTTTTTCTTTTTTTCAAATATAAGGGAGTTTGGGCCTGTTGCCATGGCTAAATCCTCTCCTTGCAAGTACGGGCGTTCCATCTGGGCGCTGGTTCATGTTCTGGCTGCTCCACTTCCCATCCAGCTCACTGCTTGTGCCTGGAAAAGCAGCGGAGGATGATTTGCCAAAGCCTTGGGACCTGCACCCAGGTTGGGAGACCCAGATGAAACTCCTGGCTCTTGGCTCCTGGTTTCCGATTGGCTCAGCACCAGACATTGTGGTCATTTGGGGTGTGAACTAACAGATGGTGGATCCTTCTCTCTGTCTCCTTCTCTCTGTTAATCTGATATGTGTTTCTTATTTAAATAAATAAATTGATTGATTGATGGAGCTGGCACTGCAAGTGGCAGTTTTACCTGCTGTGCTTCAGCACCAGCACCAATAAATACATTTTTAACAAAAAAAAAATTTGTCTTTCATAACTGATCTAGTTCCAAGGTACCCATAGCCATTTTTTGGAAATATCTGAAATATCCTTTTATTTAAGGTTTCAAGGAATAAAAAATTGAATACAGAATGTTTCTTATTGAAGAAAACTTACAAATTACCAGAAAGAAAACACCTATCCATAATTCTATATCTAGTAATAATTATCATTGACACTTTGCTTCCTTCTAGTCTTTTTCTGTCTAAATAAGATTTTAAAATCTGTCATTTCAAAATAAGCCTTATAAAAATTTGATGTTATCACATCTTCTAATGTCTCAATGGCTATTACCCTATGGCCAGTTGTATTTTATTTAACCACATTATGAACCATTATTTAACAAAAAAGTTTTAAAAACTCTTTTCCTAAACTTAATATTATTGTTCTCAAATCATGATACACATTTCCAATTATTTCCCTATTATTGGATAAAGAAGCTATGCCTTGATAGGGAAAAATGCACCAAAACATAAAAAATAGTTTCAGATTTTAATCGGTTAGTTCCTGATTTGGTCTTGAAAAACTTTTTTTTAATGCATAGCAGTTAAAACATTTCAAGCATGCAAGCATGTTGTTCACTTTCCATATGGCTTTTGTTTTACCTGCCATGATTTGAAAATTCTTCTGGGTTACAATGTTATAAAAAAATATTAACTGCCATCTTTTCTAGTACATTCATGATTTTTCAAGTTTCTACAAAATCTTTGATACAATGGGTTTTATGTTGGCAAATAGCATGAACTATCACTTCAGATTTATTCTTTTCCTTAAATCACACAGCCAGTCTTTACTTGAGTCTCCATGTTTGTCTTCTGATGGGAAGGTCTTTGGCCTTGGAACCCACATGATGCAGAATGTAGGTTTATGTACCTTTATAACCTGAAATACTTTGAAGAAGCAGGTGCTGAAGAATAAATCACCAGCAGTGCAAACAGCCATTTGGATTCACATAGTTCTGCAAAAATGAAGGAGTCTGAGTAAAGATAATATCCATCTCCTGGTTTACATTTCATTAAGGTGCTGGAGAGACTAAAGTCTTTGCTATTTGATTTTACCATAGAGCTACATAGAGTGTGCCTGCAGGTGGAAGTCTTTGGCTGAAAGTAACGAAAATGGACTCTTACAGCTTCAGGTCAAGTCATTGTGCTTGGGGCTTAGAGTAGCAATCAAATTAACTACATTATAAGCTTAATATCTATAAAAATGCTTCCCAAACCGAGAGGGGGTAAAGTCATCTTCAACCACCTTGTCAGTTTTAAACCTCTTTTACTTTACAATTGTGACTTTTAATTGTGCCTTTATTAATTTCAGGTCATATCTTAATTAAGGCATTAATTATGTTGAGTTGTTTGCAACTTTAATAATTATAACATAAAATCTTTTCATGTAATCAGTGTTGTGCTCTTAATTTCGTTTTAATGTCACACAAATATTATTTTTTCAGCTGATTAGGGTACTTGTATGCTGCCAATAGCATCTGTTTCTATCTAAATTACACATTTGTATTCTGCAAATTATTCAAAATGTATGAGCAAGCTGGAAATCCACTGAGGGTATGATATTTATATTCAGGGATCTGGATGAAGGCAGTGACATTATAGTGAAGTTAAAACTCAGTGAATTTAACAAAATTACCAACTGTTGAACCTCTCTGCTGCTTGACCTTTTTGGCATCCTTGCTTGTGTTCTTGAAAGCAAATTTGAGCTAAAGATTTCTTTCTTTCTTTTATATTTATTTTGATTTTGGAATAGATAATATTTTTTGTTTGGTTAAAATGAGAGCATACAAGCAGACATGGTTCCCCCCGAAAAGTCTTCCTTTTGCCTCTTACTGTCCGGATCAGTCCCTACTCCCATCCCACCAGAGGAAGCACTTTGGTTAGATCTTGATGTTCTCTTCTACTGGCATCTGGTTGAGTGAGACGGCATAACAGGTCTCCACCATCCTTCCCTGCTGAACATGACTTAAAGCTCTAGGAATGACACAACAGACAACTATGAGAGAATTCCGAAACATAGAAAAAGGAAAGCTAACTGATGAGAGCCCAGGGCATCTTTTGGCTTCCCCTCTCCCTCAGCAAAAGGAAACTCAGTCAGTGCTCTTCCAGCACTCAATCAACAAACGGCTTCCAGGTAGCTTTATTCTTTTTCCAAATTGAACAGCAGTTCTGTGGTTTTTTTTTTTTTCTGTTCTTTTTTAAGATGTATTTATTTGAAAGGCATAATTGCAGAGAGAGAAAAATCTTTTATCTGCTAGTGAACTCCTCAAATGGCTGCAGCAGTCAGGGCTGGGCCAGGCAGATTCCAGGAACCAGGAGCTTCTTTTAGTTCTCCAACAAGGGTGCAGTGGTTCAAGTGTTTGGGTCATCTTTCACTGCTTTCCCAAGTATATTAGTAAAGAACTGGAACCAAAGTGAACAAGCTAGGATTTGAACTGACATCCCTTTGGGAAGTTGGCATTATAGATGGCATCTGGATCAGGAGCTCAACAACACTAGACAGTCTCCATAGAAACCAAAGGAAACCAGAGAAAGTCTGCCTAAGCACAACTGGAGAGTGGCACTCTCCCAGCAGCCTGAGCCCTGCCTCTCCCAGCTAGAGACCCCACTTGAGAGAGGCCTTGAGTCCTGGGAGTTCTACCCCAAGCACCCAGCTCAGGAAGTGGGTTGTGTCATGAACTGGAAACTGGCTGCTATGTAAAGGTGCCCTGCCTAAGGATCTGCTTTAAATGCCTTACTACCATCCTAAGGACCAGTGAGAGCCTGGGAGGCAGGAGACAAAACAAAAGTACACCAAAACCACTAAAATAGTTCTGAAAAAACTGACATTGGCACCATGCACAAAAGTTGGTGAAGACCTGCATGCTAAGCCTACACAGGATGACTCTTAAGATAAAAACAAATAGAACCAAGAATCTAGGGACGTAAAAGCCAAATCATCCAGATAAACCAAGCACACTCATCATATGAAGAGCCAGTCTGAATAAGAAAGGCAATCATCAGACTTCCATATGGAAATGAATTAGAATGACCTGACCACATTTCCAAAGTAGCCATAATGAAAAAAGACACAATGAACTTAAAAGAGTAGATACCAGAGAACAGAATCTGTGACGTTAGGGAGAGATCAACATAATTTACGCATTTTAAAAAATAGAAATAAATTTGAAAATGGGGTCTCAGGAGCCATGGAGCATTAATAAGTGATCCAGGGGAAGCACTGTAGCATAGCATATAAAGCCATTGCCCACTGAGCTGGTATCCCAAATAGGCACTGGTGTGGCCCAAATAATCACCTCAGATTCCTCTCCCTGCTAATGTGCCTGGAAAGGCCATGAAAGATGGCCCAACTGATTGGGCCCTGCACCCATGTGTGAGACTCCATTGAAGCATATGGCTTCAGCCTGACCTAGCCCTGACTGTTGTGGCCAATTGGAAAGTGAATTAGTGCATGGAAGATCTCTCTCTCTCTCCTCTCTGTTTTTCAAATAAATAAATAAATAAATAAATAAATAAATAAATAAATATTACCCCAAATTTGTAGCATTAGAGTCGTCTATGAAACAAGAGTATTCAATGAAATAATGGTTGGAATTTTCTCAAAATTAGGAAAATATATAAAATTATATATTTAAGAAGCGCTGTGGACCCTAATAGGATAACCTTGAGGAAATTCCTTTTAACATATAACATATCACATTAAACTTCTAAAAACAAAATACAAATTTAAAATCTTGAAAACAGCCAGAGAGAAACTCCATGTTGCCTATAGGGGAACACCAAGTTGAAAGGCAGCATATTTCTTACCTGAAGCAGTAGAGGTCAGAAGGAACTGTTAACATTTTTCAAACGTTGAAAGACAAGAATTGCCGACCTCAAATCTTGTATCTGATAAAATTGTATTTCAAAAATTAAGGGAAAATAAAGATAGTCTCAGATAAAGTACATCTAAAAGAACCTGTTGCTAGCAGGTCTGTTTTTTAAAGAACGGCTAAAGGAAATTTTGCAAAAGAAAGAACACAATGAGCAAAATAATAAAATCGCCAAGAAGAATGGGGAAAAAAAGTAGAAATATGTATAAATGTCAAAAGTAGTCCTTCCCCTTATGAGTTTCCTAAGTTATACATGACTGTTGGTCCAAAATTATCATACCACCTGATACTCAAGACAATGTAGCTTAAAAGTGGGATGACAAGGGAATTAAATGGGAGTGAGGTTTCCATAATTCACTGCTATCAACAGGTTGTGACAAGTCTCGTCTGTCCCTCTTGTTCTCATCCCTCCACCCCAACACTACCAAACCACTAAGAAAACAATATACATACAAAACAATATACTCCAAAATACTACAAATAAACTGTGATGCAATCCTAAAAAATGTTTCAGATAACCTTCAAAAGCTAAAAGAAGTGAGATACAGAGCAAGCAAGCAGAAAGCAAAAAATAGGTCTAAATCCTGATGTCATCATGGGCAAGCATGTATGTACATGATCCAAACATAGATGCTGTGTTTATTATACCTCTTCTCATACAAACCATGATGTAGTGTGGTTTATATCTTCTCCAAAATATATATGCTGAAGAAATGATAAGTTCCTTAAAAGATCTCAGATTATTTTTACAACTGTTTATTTCATTGCATTATTGTCACATGTGGTTTTTAAGATTTATTTTTTATCAGAAAGGCAGATTTACACAGAGAGAAGGATAGACAGGGAGTCAGAGATCTTCCACCTGCTGGTTCATTCCTCAAAATGGCTGCAATGGCCATAGGTGGGCCCATCAGAAGCCAATAGGCACCCAAGGACTTGGGCCATCTTTTGCTGTTTTCCCCACATCCTAGCAGGGAGCTGGATCGGAAGTGGAGTAGCCAGGACACAAATTCTATAGGACACTGGTAGCACAGATGAAGGCCTGACTTGCTAAGCTGTGACGTAGGACCCAATGTCTCATTATTTAACAAGTTTCTTGCTGATAAATAATTTAGGCTGTATTTTAAACCAGATTCTTAGAGGAGTCTCCAGATAACAGAAAGAAAGGTAGAAGTAATAGAGAAGGGAACTCTACCCTGGTTCCTCTTCACTTTCCAGTTTTTACATATCCCAATCCCAAACTCCCTGAGCCAGAATCTGATAGAACCAATTGAGTGAGATGTTCATCCACATGTACCTAACTCTAATAAGAGGTCTAGAATCACAATTCCCAGTTACCACTTAGCAATGTTGTGAGACCTACATCTTTGGAAAAGAATAGAGGTAATGTACTCTAATGGGAGTAAAAAGTTGGGAAGGAAAAAAATCACCTCCAAGTCTTTATTCCTTTAGAGAACTATCATAAACAGCTGACTCAAAGATCTGTCTTAGCACTCCTTCTGTGTCTATTTATAAATCTCTATTGTAGAGTCTTCCTATGAATAAAGCATCTTTTCCTACCTTGTCTAAAACTCAACCATACTTCACCAGGCAGCTGATAAATCGGAGCACCCAGTTAACTCAGCCGGGAAAGTTGACAGGAGAGAAAGGTTTTATGGTGTCAGTTCATCAGGTACTGAAGCTCTCGCCTCACCAAGATGTTATAAAGACAAATGAGATCATTTTTTTTCAAGTTATGTGGAGCCCTTTGTGGAAACAATACAGAGAAAGTACCAGGAGCTACTGGATTGAACAAATATACTCTCATCCTTGCAAGTCTAAAATTATCTTGTATTTGATGCTACTATTCAAAAACCATTTATGCAGCCTAAGATGAAACTGTGGTTCGTATAAAAAATGACATGTCACAGTAAAATTCATGATGTAAATCTCATCCAAGATCTTCACTAATGAATGAATATGTCTTTAGCACTGGGAAGCACAATCATGCCAAGGAGCTCAAAGCCTAAGGCTCATTTACACAATTTTCTCATTGCTGGGTGATGTCACTTAATCCTACCTGTGCTTGCATGAGAAGAGTAAAAAAAAATATATATATATATTTATCTTCCCACTGCCTAAAAGCTTTATTCTCCTGTCACGTTCACTAGAAGATATTCATTTGAGTTAATATTTTACAATTCTGTTGTACCTATAATGGCCAAGAACCTACCATATTTCATACATTTGCTTTAATTTTACACTGCAATGTCTTGTTCTGCCTCCTAATTCAGATTATTTCGCTCAGCCTCCAGGAATTTTTGAGTTAGAAGGCTAGTGAAGAAAGAGAGCAGGAAACTAGGTGGAGGATTCCACCATGGGGGAGGGCAGGAGGAGGGATTGGGGGAACCCCAGAGCCTATGAAACTATGTCATAAAATAAAATAAACGGGGGGGGGGGGAGAGGGAGAGAGGGAGAGAGAGAGCAGGAGAAAATACTGGTGAAGGGTTGGATAACTGAATAACTGGAGACATGGCTGACTGTTGGAATGAGGGACTCAATGTCTGTTCTCTAAATTTCCCCAACATCTGGCCCCTATCATGTGAGTCAAGAACTTGGGGTTCTTGCAAAGTCTTTCCTTCCCAAATTCTTTCAGAATTCTCACCTGAGGAAGTCTCCTGGGACCCAAGACGCAGTTCATTTCTGAGTGGCAACACTTTCCAACAAGCAAAGTGTCCCCCAGTTTGCTGCTACTGTTTTGCTATTTGCTCATAAGGCACACCCCTGGTCACTCTCCAGGACAGTCCTTGGCTCTAGGCACTACTGTTGCAGCGCATACAGGCTTCTGTCAGGTGTCCAAATGGTTCTTTAGATTACTCAGCAATGGCTGCCCCAGCAATGTTTTGGTTTTCTTTCTAGAAGGTTCTTTGGCTCTGTGAGAATTCTGGAAGGCTGCTGCCACCAGTTTTCCAAATATATCCGAATGATCCTCAATTCCCAACAAAAAAGGTGAGCCACCTTGCTGTGTGCTGCTCAGTAACTCAGATGGAGTCAATATGTTTTCATTTCACTGCTATACCGCATGCACTCTGGGTGGGCAATTAGATTCCCTCCTGTAATTTTGATTAGCACATGCAGATCCTTCACTCCAAATTCAGCTTTTCGACCCATGCCTCATGACATCTAATTGTACTGTAAGGCAGGAAGACCGAGCCAAGCTTGCAGCAATCACCAGTACATTAAGAGTCACTAACAGTATCAGTGTTCTTCATAAGTCTTTCTCATTAGCTGACAAATGTTTGCTGAGCACCAGCTATGTTTTGGGCACTCTTTCAGGTACTGAGAAAATAACAGTGAGCAAAACAGACCAAATACTGGCTTCCTCAGGCCTATCCTCCAAGTCATGGGAAGGGGGAGGGAGAGCTTAACGATACATTATTAAAACATGTGGTTTTCCAGATTTTGTTATGTGCTGGGGGAGAAAACTCAAGCAGGGTTGGCGAGTAGGGAGTGTTGGAGGTGTGCTACACGTTTTACAGTGGAGAGCGTAGGGTCTGAAGTTGGAAAGACCTAGGTTCAAGCTGTTTCTGCCAGTATTGTGTTCTCCACAAGTAAAATGCAAAAACAAACGAAACAGTACCAACCTCAGAGGGTTGCTGGGAATTAAACGAGAAATGTAAAATGCAGAGTCAAGTTTGGTACATGGGTTGTGGGTGCTGTAAAGGAAAGAGTCCAGAAAAGCCTGGGGAATGACAGCCTTCACACTCACCGAGGGCATGAACGTAGGGCAGCTCTCCAAGGACTCTGTGTGTGTTTGGGGGGATGGGAAGTGAGACAGAGACTTGGGGTGGTCTTTAGACTCTGTGGTATTTAGATTCCACTAGGTGCAATGAAAAAGGTGTTATGATTTTATTTTTATGTGACAATATTACCGATGTGCCTGAAATTGTATCTGTTGAATGTGTTTGATATTTTTGACATTTATTTATTTGAATTTGAAAGGCAGAGTTACAAATAGAGAAGGAGGGACAGACATAGAAAGAGAGATCTTCCATCCTTTGGTTCATTTTCCAAATGACCACGACGGCTGGAGCTGAGTAGGTGCTTACCCAGGAGTCTGAAGCCTCTTCTAGCTCTCCCATGTAGGTAGAGGGGGGTCCCAAGGCTTTGTGCCATCCTCCACTGCTTTCCTAGTCCATAATCACGGAGCTGGATTTAAAGTGGTGCAGTCAGGACTCCAACCAGGGCCCATATGGAATGCCAGCACTACAGGGGGAGGATTAGCTTACTATGCCACCACATTGACCCTGTATGTGTTTACCTTATGAAAACTTTTAGATAACTAAATTAAAAATGCTAATGGGCAGTAAGCTCTTGACATACATGTTTACATGGTGTACCCATAAACAGTAAGTTCTATTCTAATGAGAGAGAGGAAGGGAAAAACAGGCGGGGGAGTCAGAGTGAGAGAGGGATTTGGGAGGAAGGGTGGCCGGTGGCCTGTGGGAAGGCCATGGCAGAGAATCTTCCTTGAGGCCTTCCATACTCACTGTGGCTTCCTTTGCTGCCCATCAGAGTGCTGATCTTACAGATGGGAGCTCCCTTTCCCCATTTCTGCCTCTCTACCTCCACTGGTTCATAAAGGCAAACAGCAGGCCTGCTCTTTCATTGCAAAACCTGAATTGATGATGGCATGAAGGCTGTTGTTGGAAGTGGGAGACAAGGAATCAGGCTGAGGAAGTCTGTGTAGCCACTTCTCCTACATCACAGCTCAACAGGAATTGCTGACCTTGAAAAACAAAACAAAAAACAAATAAACAAAAACAGACTGAAGTAAATACACTTAGCTGAGGTCTTCCATCTGTGATTCTGTTTTCAGCTTCTACAGGGTTATTTGCAAATGGCTGATTTTATCACCTTGCTGAACAGGGAGTCCATTCACTGACTGTCATATTAGACAGTCAATTCTGGCTACTTTGCTTTTAATCCAACACCCTGCTTGTGTGCCTGGTGGCAGTGGATGATTGCTCAAGTGTTTGGGCCACTGACACCCATGTGAGAGACCAGAATGGGGTTCCTGGCTTCTGGCTTTGGTCTGACCCAGACTGTTGTGTTGCGCTATTGCAGCTGTTTGGGGAGTGAGCAAGCAAATACAAAACTAACTCACTCTCACTCTCTCTATCTCTCTCTCTGTTGTGTGTGTGTATGCATGACAATCACTCTTTCTCTCTGCCTTTCAAAATATATAAATCTTAAAATATATATCCCTAAGTGAGCCAGACTAGTTTCCCTTGTGTGTCTGGTGGAAGAGCCTAAGAAGATGCTGTCCCCCTGGGTGAAAAAGCCACACAGGGATGTACTGTGTGATTTTGGAGACTCACAGAGTTAGAGTGAACTGTTTTTGCCCATCAGCACCTGGGTCTCTGTGCTTTGATGATGAGCTTCAGGTCTCTGTGTTGACAAGATGCCAAATATTTTGGTAAGCAGAGCAACAGGGGATCCAATTGATTATTCTCTTTTCCTTCCATTTCACATGGAACTTTCTGGAAATTATCATCCAAATTTGAAGAGGCTACCTCAGAGCAGACCAAAGTGAGGTGAACAATGTTTCCATAAGGAGCTGAGAAAGTGTCATTTCCATAGTGATCTGTGGCAACCCCCACCCACAGTGCTTTCACCCATCTTGATAAGCAATTACAGGTAAAAACAGAGACTGCTATGAATAAAGTGTGAATGTCAGGGGAATGCATGGCTAATAGCAGAATTGTAAATATTTGCAAGGCAGAGTGGTGATTCAAGCTCCCAAGATTAATTGAAATTAATCTCTATCAGACACTAATTTGCTTCCTGAGTTCTAAAACCTTCCATTAAAAAAGAGTAAATGAGGCCACGTCAGAATCCTTCTCCAGGTGAGCTGCGTGAGCTCCCTTCCTTGTGTCAGATCTTCGTGGTCCTGACAATGCCAAATTCCCAGGCACCCAAATCACTATGATCAGAAACTTTATTCATTCACTCAATATCGGTTTAATTATCGGTTTGAATATTTATTTATATTATCCTCTGAGTGATGAATATATGCATGGATGTTCAAGTTTAGTCATTATTATAAACCCTGAGTTTAATTTGTTTGCTATTAATCACAGCCTTTCTTTTCTTGGCTTGTCTTATCTTGGAGCATATATATTTTAAGGTGAATAGAATGGAGGACAAGATTCACATTAATCATTTCAGTGAGAATATTTCCTTGCGTTATTCATTTCTGCCCAGGCACTATGCCAGATGCTAAAGATACAATGGGGCGCAAACATGGCCAATGATCTCAAGTAGGCTGAGGTCTGCTTGAGGGGAAAGAAAACAGTCAAATGGTCACAAAAAAAATGAGTTTGTAACTACCAACAACCGTTGTGGGGAAAAGTAGCATGGTTCTATGACAATAGATAACAAACTTGGCTAATTCTGGCATTTAAGACACCCTTGTCCTACATCAAAGTGCCTTGGTTCAATTCCCACTTGTGGCTTCTGATTCTAGTTTCTTGACAAATGCAGACTTTGGGGAGACAGCAGTATAGTGACAGCCCAGGTAAGCATTTTTGTGTTACTCTCATGGGAGACCTGGAATGAGTTCCTATCTCCCAGCTCTGGCCTGAGCCCATCTCCAGCCTTAGTCTGGGGATTGAACCAGTAGATAGGAGCTCTGTTTCCCTCCCTCTCTCTGTCCCTCAAATTGGCAACAAAATTTAAGTATCAAAAAGTGAGTGCAGGGGGAAAGACAGTTTTAAGTGACAGTTTGATTCAAAGACATCAGAGGACCCATATATTTTTGCACTGAAAATCAGTAGACCTTGGGAGGTGTTACAAGGGCCAGGGTTGCCACTGGAAATTCCCAAGACTTGCAATTCACCATCACTGGATCCAGGAGCCAGCCTAAGGAATGCAGAGAACAAGTCCCCCCCGAGAACTTGGGCCTGATTAGAGGATGAGGGATGCCATTGGAAATTGGAGTTGAGGCATCAGGCTGAGCGGGTCTGTATAGCCGTTTCTCCTGTGCCCCATTCGTAATCTCCCTCAACAGAAATTTCATCAATCCAAATTTCTGGCCTTGGAAAAAAAAAACCAGAAACATCTTCCCAGTAAATATAGTTAAAAGTCCAGAAACTTCTATTGAGAGACTAAGCCAAATAGATCTTGAACTGTGTGGAGCCTTCAGATTCTGGGCTGTGGAATTGGGGGGCAGAGTTTTATGAGAGCACACAGAGGTCTTAGTGGTCTGTGGAAGCTCAGTGAAGACTGGTGCCAGAACTTCGTGCCACTAGAGGTCACTACGTCACTCTCAATGCGCATCTGTTGGGGGAGAAAGACCAGTTCCAAAACAGATCATCATTTGTGCTTCCTGTTGCTCTCTCTCTTGCCATCTGTCTGGAATCACAAATGTGACTACGGATCCCAGAAAACTAGAACACACATCCTAACAATTGCTTTGGTGAACGGCTCAAACGTTCCATCTGCAAATGTGAGGACAGCGTAGGACTGTGTGTTGTGCCCCCTCAGCATGCCTTCAGTGCGGCCTTGGTGGCCAAAGTACTTGAATCATACACTGTGGTAGCAGGTGTTTCAGAAATGGTCACACAGCAGGGGTAGATTGGTGTCATTATTTTCAATTTGAAACCAAATGGTGCCCTGGTCTTTCTAATCTGTCCCTTAAGAAGGACCCGTACCAATCCCGATTTATGGGTTCCTGCTTTTCTGAGCTCCACTGGCATGTTCTGGTTCTCCTCTTGTCTTCCCACCAAACTAAAGCTTCTTGTGGAGAGTGCAACTGTCCTGGGTGCAAAGTGACTGTAGAGGATGTGGAGGGCTGATCCAGGGAAAAGATATGATCTTGAGAGGCAGTAACACAACAGGCCAAGTTCACATGACAGAGGAAGTCCTCACCACATGAACTTGAGGGTTACAAGGAAGGCACCACCATCCAGAAGTGGGAAAAAAACAGGGCTTATGTGTCCTGGTGATGTAGTCAGTCAAAAAGACTGTGGAGGAGAGAACCTCAAAGGGTCACAGTCACTTTTACTCTTATAGCACCCAGTTCTGACTTACCAATGGCCAGCAGATGTGGACCGGGGTCTTGCAAGGTAACAGGAAGGGCTCTAAGTGGCTACAAATCTGCTTGTTTGTGCTATTTTTAAAATAATTGGATGTGTAAAATTTTACTTTGGTATTGGCAGGCTTTTGAGCAAATGGATCTCAGCTGCAGTGAAGAAATAACTTCGGGGGCAAAACACAGAGGCCAACTTTGGTTCATTTATGTAACAGTGGTAGAAGGCCTTTGGAGGAGGGATTAACACAGAATTGAATAAAGACAATACAGACATAAGTGATAATCACCAGTTCCTGATTCAGGAGTTGCCTGGTTATCACTGGCTGGATAATCTGGGACAGCTCTCCCTCCTCATGAGAACAACTGCAAAAACCAAAAGAAAAAAAAATGTGTATCTTATAGCAAGGAATTAATGCTAGCCAACTGGGCCAGGATATGAGAGAAAGAAGGCAAAAGGCTGAACAGACTTCAAACAGTTCGGGGGGGAAGGGGGAGTGTGCAGAGGGAGGAGGAGTTTGACCACTGACTCAACAAGAAGACGTCTCGGAAATTTTATTAAAACTTCAAAGTGCTGTAACTCAGAATACGGAAGAAACTGGAAAACCACTTGTGGTTGAAAATTGCTTCAATTACTTTGATAACCCTCACTAAACCCTATCTCCTGGTGTTTAGGCCATTGGGTAATGCACTTGAATCTGTGATGGGTCTCTGACTTGGATTAACCAATGTGTAAGCAGGGATGCTAGGACTAAATTTCAGAAAGGTCTTTCATCTTCTTTTGCTAGGTACCATTTAAGAAATACACCCATCCTGAGAGTTGTAAGTCATACAGAAGAAACAGAGTCCCCCATGCTGTAGCCAGTGCAGCATGAACTGGTGTTTGAAGAGAGCATGACATGTAATGAGAAAAGATAAGAAAGAAAATTTCCACAGTAGAGCAGCTAGAGGAATCCTCTCCTCCTGAAAAGGGATTCATCACAGTGCCTTGTCCAGTGGCTTTCATTCATTTAGGGAATCATATTTTACATTGATTTGATTCATTAGTGGGTCTTCATTTTAATGACTTGTCACCATCCCAGGCAGGAGGTCCTCAGGTGGACCATCCCATAACCAGAGGAAGGAAGAGAGCAGAACACATGGCCGTTTGTCTTAGGAATGTGTGCTGCCTCAGACTGTAGCCTTGCCATCCATGGACCTTGTCAATGCAGTGTCATCTCTACAGCTTTCCACGCTCTGGCATTCGGTGCTAGTTCCTCTATGTCCTCTGGCTGGCTGCTATTTCTCCTTAATGACCTCCAGCATCTGAACCAGCAATCTTAAAAACAACATCTGCCTTTAATAGTCTTCAAAATATTTCTTTAAAGGTTTCCAAACTACAATATGTGCCATACAAGATATTATGAACAGAAGTCAAGGAAAAAATAAGTGGATAATTATAAAACCATGGGAATTTCAAATAAAGGAATTATCAGGTACAGGGGCTAGTGTTGTGGCATAATGAGTAGAGGAACCTCCTGGATAGCCAATCCATACAAATACGGTTTTGTGTCCTGACTGTTCTAGTCCCATTCTAGCTCCCTGCTAATGGTCTGGACAAAGCAACAGAAGATGGCCTAAGTGCTTGGCCCCTGCCAATCATGTGAGAGAACTGGATGTACCTCCTGGGTTTGGCCTGGCTGCACCCTGGTTGTTGTGGACACTTGGGGAATAAGCCAGCAGAAGACAGGAGACCTCTCTCTTTCCCCTTAAATAAATAAAATGTTAAATTTTTGTTTTGAAAAGTCAACATAAATGAATTTCCCGGGTTTGTGAAATGTATCAGTTCACAAAAATCCAGTAATAATTAAGTAGAAGACATCAAAAGAACTCTATACCCACAGGCACCACAGAAAAATGCTTGGAAACTGAAGCCCTCAAGACACCCAATGAAAAACTACAGGCTACTTTCAAAGGAAAACTGTTAGATTTACAGCTGATTGTTCAAGAAATATGATGGAAGCCAGAAATAATAAGATGAAAGAAAATAATTATGGCCTATAGTTCTATATTCTGGGAAAATATTATTCAGAACTGGAGGTTAAATAAAAATATCTCAGGCTTCAAAACAATTGTAAGAAAAGGTAGACACAGGCAGAAGGAAAATACCTGATGAATGTTCACAGATGCAGGAAATAATAACAAAAATGGAAAATACATGAGTTAAATGCACATATAAAATAATTGTGTAAAATATCACTGAATATTCATTGTGTGAATTAGTAATTCTTTCAGGATTCAAAGATCTAGGAAAATAAAGTACATGCTACCAACAACATATAAATTGACAGGGAAGTAACAGTGTTGGTGCTGAAAATTTTCCATATATAAGCATGTTAACATTAAATGTTGGTAATGGTAATCAAGGGTTTTTACATCTCTAGGAGGATCCTGAAAGAATAATTTTAAAAATATAATTATTAAACTAATAGCAGAAATATGTAGAAAAATTAATTCAAAAGAAGGAGGCAAAATAAATTTACCTTAGGTAGGAAAAGTAGAACATAATGCAATAATATATTTAGTTACAGAAAAATATAGAGGCTGAATGCTTCAATTAAAAGCAAATAATATTTCTTTGAATTGAAAAATCCTTCACAATATTTACAAAAGAGATATATAATACTTATGTATACAGAAAACTAGAAAATACAAGAGGGTACAGAGGTATGCTATGCAGATTCTTACTAACAGAATGCTGTTGTACCTTTCTGAAAGTCAAAGACAAACAGCATAATACAGGATAAGATTTTTCATAATGATGAAAGTATAATTAGTCAAGAATGTATAATAGTGATAAAGTTATATTCATCTGAAACACATGGCCTAAATATACTAAACAAAGACTGACAGAACTTCAGAGAGAAATATACAGACTTTATAGGAGGGAATTTTAACACATTTGGCTTGAATGATGAGTGTCTAAAGTCACAGAAAATTTAAACAAACTAACAAAAATGACCTCTCATAATACAGGAGCAAAGTACCTGACAAACACAGAACACATATAAGGAGCATTCAAAAAACTAATGAGCCATAGACAAGTGTCAAATTTAAAAATGTTTAATCCTGCAGAATATGCTCTTTACTGGAAGTTCAATTAAACTAGAAAAGAAAGAAAAAATTAAGTAGAAAGTTGGGACAAGCGTGTCCTACAGGTTAAGCTCCCAGTTGGAATAGATTCGCCCCAAATCAGTGTGCCTGGAATGGAGCCAGCTGTATCTCCCCATTCCAGCTTCCTGCTAACGTATGGCTGGGACGCAGCAGACGCTGGTTCTGGTACTTGGGTCCTTGTCACCTTGGTGGCAAACCTAGATTGACTTCCCAGCTACTGAGTTCAGCTTCCCCTAGTCACTGTTGGCATCGAGGAAATAAATACGAGTCTTTTTCTGTCTCTGTCTCAAACAAACAAATACTGAAAAGTCTTCAATCTAAAAAAAGCTAGAAAAGTCATACATATTTGGAAAGAACAGGTGTAATTTTAAATAACAAACTACAATTAAAATAAGAAAATACTGGGGTGGGCATGGTGGCCTAGTATGCTAATCCTCTACCTACAGTGCTGGCATCCCGTAACGGCAGTTTCCTGTTCTGGTTGCTCCACTTCTCACATTTATTTGTCTTATCTGCCACTCATTGAATTCACTATACATTTCAGTTGAACTTTACTGGATTTGAAATGAACATTAGAGGCACTGAATTCTACTCAGCATTTGTTATAGCTTTACCAGATTAACAGGTGATTTATGGCTCATATTCTGATTGAATGCTATGCCATTTTTAAGAATAAAATTAGAAATACCTTTAACAGCAACAGATGTCTCTTCTATCTAAATGTGCTCTAACCACTCCCTGAAATGCTAAATTCCGTGTGTGTTTTCTTGCCTAGTAGACAATTCACAAGAGGGTGAGACATTGAGCAACTATCTCTCTGAGTAGTTGTAATTTTGGCAGCTGCCTTGGCTCACTACATTTCCTAAAGATTCCTCAGAGCCAAGAATGTCTGCCAAGAGGAGTCCAGTGCTGCTGACGACCAGAAATTGGATTATTTACAAATGGAGGTGTTCCAGCTCTCTGAATTTGCCAACTCCATTGTTGGTGGAGTGTGATAAATTGATTGAGTGCATCTGCCCTTGTGAGCTGACGAAGATCCAAATAGCTTTTTTAAACTGATGGGAAGCCAAGCTTCTCTGGCTAAGGCTTGGGTAGTGTGTACCAATCTACAACCAAACCTCAGAAACAAAGAAATGGATGTAAAGAGGTTACTTCCAGGGGTTTCATCTTAGTTGGCAAAAGTAAGCGCCCTTTCATTTGATTGGCTCAGACATGATTTTCTGGCACTATCAAGGCAAAGGCCTGTGACAGGGCACAGAGAATTCCAGGAAAATGAAACCTTTAAAACTAACATGGGCATTTGGCCTACCAGTCAAGCTGCTGGTGGGATATTTGCATTCTCTCTCAGAGTGTCTGGGTTTCCACCTTGGCTCTGTTTTTCTCCACATGCACTCCAGCTTCCTCCTGATGCACCTGGAAGGCAGTAGGAGATGGTTCTTGTGGTCAAAACCTGAACTACGTTTCTGTCTCCCTGCTTTGGCCTGGCCCAGCCCCACGAATGGGATGCCTGCATTGTAGACAGAATCTTATCCACTACACCCCTATTTTCTGCTTATTTGTATGCATTTGTATGCATTTCCCCTACATAAAGACACGTATACAACTGTGCATTGTATATGTATGTTGAGCAGGGATCATGTGTAGACACAGTAACTAAATCCTGTTGTCTGTCCTTGGCCCAAATGGTCTGCCAGCAGCATCCTGCACAGCTGATCATCCTCCTCCTTTTCATTACCTGGATCCCGAGACCTCACAGCATCCGAATTTTTCCTTCTGTGTTACTATTTCTTGTATCTCAACCTGCTTTTCTGGTTGCCCTTCCCAAAGTCTAATCCTTTGACTTCTCAGGCTATTGAGACTCCTATGAACGTCTGCTGAGAATTTCCAAATACACATCTCCTGCAGTGATTCTTGCCTCAACTACACACTCACATGTCTACTCCCTCTCCAATGGGCATTTTAAAAATGTTCAAAACAGAACTACTGAATGTTTTCTTGCTAGCCCCTTAAATGGTCATCCCAGACTTCCAGCCCAACAGGCCAGACTGTTGCCGCCATTCTGATTCTTCGTTTCTCTATACCATCCATCCAATCAGCAGCCCTCAGAACTGAAGTCCATCTGAGGAATTTCTCACTATTCCCTCTTCTACCACTCTGCTCCAGACCACCATGCTTCGTCACTTGAGTCACTACTAGGGTCTCCCCACAAAAACATCTTCCCGTTTTTGTTTTAGTCTCTCCCCAAACTGGGTGATCTTTCTAAAACTAAATCAGGTCACATGACTCTCCTCAGAATACCACAATGGGTCTCCCATTCACCCACAGGAAAGCCATAGTCCTTAAAAATAATCTGTAAGCACTTAGTATGCCTTAATTTTTAAACTTAGAAATACAAATATAGAAGGAAGTATAGTGGCAATGAAGAACATGCGGTTGGGGCGGATGGCCTATGGGCAAAACCTGGCTCCAGTTATTAGCTTTGTGACATTGGGCAAGTTATTAACTTCTCAGTTTCTAAACTCACTTCCCTGTACAGTGGAATAATCATAAAATCCATCTCATAGTTTTATCATGGGGACTAATGAATTAACATTTGTTACATGCTTACAATAGTGCTGGCATGCAGTGAATAACATAAAAGTTGAAAACATTTGAGTCAACATTCTTTGCTATTAGCCAAAGATTTCATATATGTATTTTTTAAAAAGACTCATTAAGTGGACATTGGCTTTAAATATCAGGTTCAATAATTATGCAGCTTTCAAAATTCCTTTGAGGATGTATGGGGAGAAATAATGAGACCTCACTTATAGTCTATTTTTTAGCTGAATCATGAGTGAGAAACATTGCAAGAGTAAAGGATATGTGAATGAACTGTGCTTTCATGAAACAGTATAGTAGTTCTTTTCAAACAATACTTTTTTTTATTTAATAGAAAATTGGCCCTGAAACACCATCCAGACAAGAATCCAGGTGATCCTGTTGCTGCTGAGAAGTTTAAAGAAATCAACAACGCCCACACAATACTGACGGACATGTCGAAGAAGAACATATATGACAAGTATGGGTCCCTGGGACTCTATGTGGCTGAGCAATTTGGAGAAGAAAATGTGAATACCTACTTTATGCTGTCAAGCTGGTGGGCAAAGGTAAATCAGAATGTTTTTCTTCTTTCAAGAAAATGTCCTGGAAGTCTATGATAGTTACTCTTTCAGATTCCATCTCAAAGAAAGTTTAACTTTACTCTTGTCATACAAGGAGATTCACTTTTCACTGAAAGCTATTATTTGGGGATCCTTTTTTGCATTAGCTCATCCATTAATTATGAAATCCAACATGACTTAAAATACTTCTAGACATTAATTATATTTGAATTTGGAGCTTCAGGTTAATTCTGACTGCCCTCCCCCCTCCATAATGACTAATTAACAACTGACTCATTGCTCAAAACCAAAAATAATTTATTAGTGTGACAACTGTTTAATAAAATATTATAGGACAAATTTAGCAATGTCCTTTACTATCTATAGCACAGGCTACGGCAGCAAACACAATACTTGGAAGAGTGAGTGGCAATGATGTCATAGGTTCACGTGGAGCCCCCAGGGGTAGGAGAGAAGGAAACAAGGGGAGAAAGGTGAGACTTACACAGAGACAGAAACATGGAGAGGAGTTGGGGGCGAGGAGAGAATTGGACACCTGATCAAGGAAAAGACAGCATTTTGAAAGCCTCAGGGAAATTTATTGACTTCTGTACAGTACATTTTGATTTCTCAGGAATGCCTAATACATGGATGTTTGGTGCTGGGTTTTTCTAGTTTGTATACAAATATTAATATTCTTAGCTTCTGATTTAAGTCACATTTATAGATCATACATGTAGTTAACATATTTTATGAACAGTTCTCATTTATATGAGTTGTAGTTCATAGTAATAATAATAATAATAAAAAAGTCTCCAAAGTCAGTGTTATGGCACGGTAAGCTACCGCCTATGATGCTGGTATCTCTTATGGCCATCTGTCCATGTCCAGTTGCTTTGCTTCCAATTCAGCTCACTGTTAATGGCCTGGAAAAGCAGTAGAAGATGGCCCAAGTACCTGGGTCCCTACCATACACATGGGAGATGTAGCTCTGGGTTGCTAGCTTTAGCTTGGTCCAACCTAGCCAATGTGGCCATCTAGGAAGTAAACCAGTGGATGAAAAACTCTGTCTCTTTCATTTTCCCTTCCTCTCTCTCTAATTCTTACCTCCATCTTTCAAATAAATAAGCCAGATTCCCCAAAAGGAAGCCATCATGATCAGTAGTATTCTGTTTTCTTCCACTAAATCTTGCTGAGGTTTATCTATGCATAGAGAGATTTTTTAATACAAAAGCATGGAAAGAAATTCTGCAACCTAAAACCTCATTTGTCTTCTATGTTCCCAAAATTCTTTTGGGGAGAATATTTGAGATTCACGGTAATATTCTTATTGAAAACTTGATGGTTTTGGAACTTGGAAAGAGGAGTGTACATGTTGACAATGTCATTCCTGATGATACATTAGCATTCTAACAATAAAAATTAGTTCTAAAAATATATTTTAGAGCTTTCAATGGAATTTAGTCTCTAGGAATCTCTCGTCCTGTGGGAAGGAACATCTGCAGTTGTAGATAGTCACACATGTATGCTTGATTGCATATTGGGGCCTGAGTAAAAATAATAAGGCTTTCTTGCTCAGGAAGTTGATTAACATGACCAAAACTTATGTAGACAAGTAAAATCTACCTGGTAGTGTAAAAGATACACAAAATAATTCCTGTTGGCAACTCCTCAAAATCAGTCCCCAGAGGCTGGTGTGGTGGGGTAGTGGGTTAAGCTGCTACCCGATTCACAGGCATCCCATACAAGCACCAGTGAGCATCCTGACTGATCCACTTTGAATGTAGCTCCCAGCTAACGCATGTGGGAAAGCAGCTGAAAATAGCTCAAGCATTTGGGCCCCTGACATCCATGTGGAAGACTTAGATGGAGTCCCAGACTAATGACTTTGGTCTGGCCCAGCCCTTGTTGTAGCCAGTCACTTGGAGGCCTGCCACCAAATAACCACATATTGAATATGCACCATGTGGATGAGTCAATATGACGTCATCAGTATATCTTTTTAAAAACCTCAGGAACCTGGAGTGGCTAGGATAGTGCTAAAATGCTGCAAGGAATAAAGCAATGGTGTTTCTCACAAGCAAATAATGTAGCTAGATTAAAGGCCAAAACAAAAGAATGAATAGGAATTTTCAGAGAAGACAATATGGAAATTGTGCAGCAAAAAGGGAAAAGGTCGATGAAGAAGGGAGTGGTTTCCTAGGGTTATAGCCGAGGAATTCTGCCCAGGAGCGTCCTGGAGGTAGGGGATGAGGGCGAGGGCTTTGTGGTTTAGGGTTTTAATGTATCCAAGAATATGAAAATGTAAAGTATCTTTCCATAGCAGAGGTTATAGGTGCAAGAGTATGACCAAGACTGTCCAACTCCTGGGGCTCCGCCTCCAGCTGGGCCAGAGAGGTAGGTGGGTTCTGGGCTGGGCAGCAGGTGAGGCTGAGATTCACTGACGCCCAAGTGTTCTGCCTCAAGCTGCTGAGGCAGTGCACGTGCACACCACGAACTCGGCCTTACATTCCTCCCTGATTATTAATCACATGAAATCTGCATTTCAGTTACAGGTGTATAGACCACTTCGTTTCTGGTTTAGTTTTGCTCCATTCACAAAAATAGGCGACAGAGAGGAAGATCCTCCATCCACTGACCCACTCCCCAGGCAGCTGCAATGACCAAGGCTGAGCTGAGCTGAGCCGATCTGAGGCCAGGAGCCCCCTTGGGTCTACCATGAGGGCTCAGGGTCCCAAGGCTTTGGGCCATCCTTAACTGCCTTCCCAGACCACAAGCAGGGAGCTGGATGGGAAGTGGGGCTGCCAGGATTATAGCTAACACCAATTTGGGATCCCAGAGCATGCAAGGTATGGATTTTAGCCATTAGGCTACTGCACCAGGCCCAATTAATTTATTTTTAGTAAGCAAACCTTTTATCTGTTTGTGGGGAAATCCTGGTGTTGTTCATTAGGAGAAAAGCATGTTTATGAATTTGTATATTTATTAATATGGCACATATTTATTGTTTTTAAAGTGTCTACAAGATACCAAGTCTTTTGGCAAGACAAACTAAAAAATCACTAACATGCATTCCTAGATTCCAAGCTTGCCCTTGTTCTACAGTGTCAACAGGAAGAAAATCAAGGGGGTGGACATTTTGCACACTAGTAACACATCACTTGGAATGTAGAGTATCTAGTTTCAAGTCCCAGTTCCACTTCCTATTCCAGCTTCCTGCTGATGCATGACCTACCTGGGAGTCTGCACATGATGTTTCAAGTGATTGGTCCTTGCCAACCACGTAAGACATCAGGCTCCTCGGCTCAACCTGACCCAACTCCAACTGTTACAGGCGTTTGGGAGGTGAATGAGCAGATAGGAAAATACACTCTCTTTCTCTTCCTTTCAAATAAAAAATAAAGGTAAAAACACATTTTAGATGTATCAAGGTAAAAAAAAAAATTAAATATAGAACAATTGGAGAACAAAAAGCAATTGTTTTGGGGTGGAAAGACATCATAGAAGATGAGTCTTAAACACCAGATGGGTATTGATGAGGTGGCTGGGGAATGAATGTGTTGGCAATGTCTGAATGACTGAATTTACAGTGAGAGCCAAGTAGTAAGACGAGAGCAGAGCTGAGTACATGCAGGGGAGGGTCAGTAGTAAGCAGCCAGAACATCATCATGACTAGGTACCTCAGCTCTATCTGAGACACAGGTGTTGCAACACAGCTTCAAGAGAACAAGTGTTTAGGAAAGCTCCCCGCAGCTGCATTGGGCAGAGCTAAAGGCAAGTGTGGAAGCAGCAATGCTGGAGGGAAGGCTGCAGCCACAAGCCAATCAGAGATAATAAGGACCTGCTTCAAGGCCTGAAGGGCTGGGCTGGAGATGAGGAGAAGCAGGCAAGAGCTCTGGAGTGAGAGAGTACAGGATTGGATGCCTAACAGAAAGGTGAATGTGGACAGGGCATTGTTACCTTGCCCTTTGATGAGAAGGGTTCAGTTCTCTGAGGCAGCAGAGCTTGGTTAGCTTGTTTGACTTGTGGAGGTTTTATTTGCCAGTTTGGGTTTTGTTTTGTTTTGCTGTGATCTTAATCATGTAAAATAATATATGTGTGATAATATAATAACATGATATATATAACATATAACAATCTTCATGGCCTAAGAAGAAAGAAGAGATACCATTCTCCTGTGTCTAATTGTTAAATGAAGCTTCTCATCATTCCTCCAAGTACTCTTTACAAATAGAGTTTTTACAAGGAGTAAGGATGGAGGTGGATGAGGGTAATCTGTGAGGTGAACTGAAACAACTTCAGGTCCCTGGGGCCACATGGGTACAGGCTTGGGTTCTGGGGTTCTTCCCCCAAATCTCCCATTCCTCATCCCTGTTTTGCTTGGCCTCTGTTTCCTCCAGGCTCTGTTCATCATCTTTGGCCTCCTGACAGGCTGCTATTTTTGCTGCTGCCTGTGCTGCTGCTGCAAATGCTGCTGTGGGCACTGCCAGCCAAAATCATCGACGCCTTCAGAAGAAACCTTCTACATGTCCACGGAGGACCTGGAGATGCAGATCCAGATCGATGCAGAGAAAGGTAACACAAGACGGAAGCTCAGTTGTGGTGGGTATCGTTCTGAGGTCCAACTACACCCCAGGTCTAAAGTCAGAGGGTGCCAATCGTAAAACGTGAGGAATCCTTCAGATCCTTAGCTTGAGTGATCTTTGTGGGAAGATGAAACGACATTTAGCACTAGTAGATACAGAGAAAAGCTGCACCTGACTCCCTTAGAAATCACGAGAGGTGGGGATGATGAAGCTCATGACAGAGCGAGCTCCAGGTGCAGGGAGATTTGAGCCGGGGAGGCCCAGGCCAGGAGCTTCCAAGGCAGGTATATCCCCTACGAGAAGCCATTTCAGTGTATTCAGTTAGACTGTCTATTAAAACAGAAAAGAGCAAACATCAAAAAAAGTCATCCATCTCTAATTTTCTTCCTGTTGATGGTTTGGCATTGGGTTTGGGGTAGAACTGGTGGCAACCACACTCCTCCTGATTTGTAGCTTCTTTGTAAATATACACATTCAGCATGAACTTTAAACCAGAAACATGTCTGTCTATACTGGGAGGTACACATAACCATGGTATATGACTTCATTTCCCAAGTTGATTCTATCATTCTACCTAGAATTGGGGGCGGGGCGCGGAGAGAAGTGTAAAAAATAATAAGATGTGAGAGAATCTTTCTATGAGATATTTACATTCTTTGAGAAATGCCTTTGTTAAACACGAAGGGGTCAAATCTGTCATTGTCTTGCTTAGTCTTGCATCTTAATCCTATTGTCCTTTTCAACTGGAAAACATAATTATTCTAGATTACAGATTTTATCAGTTACCACGCCCCCCCCCAAATAAAACCCTAGATAGCTAACCAAGAGAATAACTGTAATTCAGACAGTGGTGCATTGTTGGCAGAACTGCTGAGATTAAGAATGGCACACTCCTCTGAACTGTACTACATTGTGATTCTGCTGGTCACACTGAGACAGAAATTCCAGGGCCTGGAGCATCAGAGGCTCTTTAAAGGCTTCTGTGTACCTCTTATTCTCTGTTGAGTGTGATGCTGAGTAATATCTGGTGTTATCTACGCTGACTCCAACCTGGAGGAAAGAGTCCTCAATAATGCGAGTCGTCCTGACCCCTGGCATCTGAGAATTGAGGGCTCAGGGAAGTCAGCAGGGTTATTCCTGCAGGGTGGGATCTCTCTTAGTGTATTGCTGGCCAGGCCTGTATCCAGAAGAGGGTGCTCTGACCTTCCAGTCTTGTCCTTAGAGTCAAACTGTAGGCCCAGAGTGAAATGTAATTAAAACTATACTTTTACAAATTTGGGATGTAAAAGGACAAATCATGCTTTTAATAGAGGCATACATAGCAAAAAAGATAAAGCATGCAGGATTGCTGATAAATGAGTAAGCAGTGGTATTTACATAGAAATTCCTTTTCTTTAGTGAAAAACTGGTGACTTTGGCACAGCTTGATAACAAATAATGATGCCAGTGCACTGATTCCATCTGTTCTTGGGAGAAGCTGCTTTAGAACCCTGACAAGAGCTTCTGGCCACACTGACCCTAGGATCTCCCTAATACCCATCAGTCCGAAGCAGCTCTCAGCAACAAAGGACAGAAAAGAATAACAAGAGAGGAGTCTCAGCATCTTTCAGTGGTCAAATTTAACTTTCCCTTTTATAATGGAAAATCCAAATGAGGGTAATTAAACATAAATATCTCAAATCCATTTTTTTCACACTTGTCTGAAAAGCTTCACACTATTTTCTCTTTTGAATGAGATAAAAAGATCCACTAGATCTTTTCCCTAGACCTCCTTTATGGAAAATGTAGTTTCTGGACCAGGAATCCATCCCACGTGCCGGTCTCCACCAGGGAATCTTCCTTGCTAAGTGAATGGTGATGATTCAGAAAGTCTCTATTTCTTAGTGCTGACACCCCAGAATTACCAGCTCCGCCACAGACATCTGATTCTAGGCCAAATAAACCCTGTATTTGACTGTATTAAGAATCCCTAACCCAGGGTCCAGTGTGGTACCTTAGCGGCTAAAGCCCATGCTTTGCATGGGCCAGGATCCCATACGAGCACCAGTTCTAATCCTAGCAGCCATGCTTCCCATGCTGCTCCCTGCTTGTGGTTTGAGAAGGCAAAAAAAGAAGTCTGATTACAATTTTTTTATTATGTAAAGTTAGAAAAGTTTTTCAGTTTTACAACTCATTATTAATAATGTCTAACCTTTTAGGGATTGTTGTCAAGTTTGGGAAAATTCTTATTGTTGATTTAATATGTCAGGGTTACTTCAAATATTTGTTAAATAACTGAATTAAAAAATAAGCTTACTTTGGTGTGGAAAAACAAAATCATATATGGTTGCTGCCTAACATGTATTTTCTGTGAACATTTATGAAGATCTCAATATTTGAAAGAATTTTCCTCAAACCACTTTTGCCTGTTTTTTCAAACCTTACTGCTGTTCCTTGTGACTTCTTCTGAGACAGTCTATTGGACACATTGTGTCACACCCGCTGCTGGCCCAGATCTTCATGTCCCTTCAACAAATGAATTGGCTTAATAACCTTGAGGAATGTTCCTAAGGTCATTCCTATATCCATAAGACTAGTAACAATTACTCACATATTTGCTGCAAATTACAAAAACATATTCCATTATACTAAACTCAAAGGAAACTGGTCCCCAATTCTTTTTTTTTTTTTCTTAATTTGAGAAAAAGAGAGACAGAGACAGATAAATCAAGATTCTATCTACTTTCCCAACAGACAGGATTGGGAATCAGGAATGAAGTCTATATATCCCAGGTGGATTATAGTAACCCAATAGCTTGGGTCATCCTCACTCTCTCTGAAAATCTGCATTTCCGGGAAGCTATAACCATAAACTAAAGTTGGGAATTAAACTCAGGCATTCTGATGTGGGATTGAGCATATTCACCATGATACCAAACTCCCACTGCTCCATTATATTTTAGCTGAACCCTCAAAATGCCCAACAGACATAGTTATTTAAGAAAACACACTTGGGGCAGGGGCAGCACTATAGCCTTGTGGCTAAATCCTCACCTTGCTCATATTGGGATCCTAAAAGGGCACTGGTTGGTGTCCTGGCTGCTCCACTTCCTATCCAACTCTCTGGATGTGGCCTGGGAAAGCAGTCAAGGATGACCTGAAAAACAAAGCCTTGGGACCCTGCACCTGCATGGGAGACCCAGAAGAAGCACCTGAGTTCTGATTAACTCAGCTCTGGCTGTGGCAGACACTGAACAAGTGAACCAGTGGATGGAAGGTCTTTCTCTCTGTCTCTACTTCTCTCTGCAAATCTTCCATTTTCAATAAAAAATAATTTTTTTAAAAAAAGAAAAAGAAAATATACTTGAAAGACACCTCTAGCTACTCAGATATCAAGTTGCTGTTGTGAAAAATAAGTACGATACCTCAACATTTGAGTTCTTCCAAAGGCACTGGTGTTACATTAGGGTTTTTAGACTTTTATTTTAATGAAAATAAATTTAAAATGGTAAACATTTTCTGCTTAAAGGAATTTTTGATTCTGATATTGAATCTGACCAAAACAATTGTAAACTTTAGGGTTGGAAGCACACTGAGGAGTCTCTTCTATTCCAATCTGTATGCCTTTGTTTCATTTTCCTACCTTATTGCACTGGCTAGTTTTTCTAGTACCTCGTTTACTGCTTTACTGTCCTTGTTTTGAAATCCTTAATTTTTTTTTTTAAGTATAGCACATCCTCACTTGCTCTGAGTTCTGCAAATTATCTATCAGTACTCAGAATATTTACTAAATCAGAGTTTCAAGCTGATGGCTTTGGTCAGTAAATATTTTCTTTGATTAAACTATTATTTACCTTAAGGTTTATTTTACAATTACACTACATAAAGACACTTAAAAAGGAAGTCACTAGTCACTGTCAAAGAATAGGGGGAAAGTTGCCTGCCCAACGTGAACACTTTGCTTCTAGGGAAGAAGCTAACTGAGATGAGACAGAAGTGGGTAAAAAAAGAATGGCTACAGCCTAGGGGCTTATATGCATTTTCAACTCTGGAAAAGCAAGCCAGATCCCAGTGCTAAATTTGTTTTCTTTCTGCCACGCTGAAGGCAGTGGGATGAAATGCAATCACAACTCCCACCTATAAATCATAAAAATGTCTAGTTGAGTCAAGTCTCCCCCTGAAACTCTCCTTGCTTTTGAAGGAAGAGGAGTAATGTATTTGGAGGAGGAGACTTTATGGTGTTGACCTTGAATCTAAAAGTTTGAGAGTCAAGTGCCCAGAAAAATCTAGTGACTGCTTAACTTTTCCTGCCACTTATCTGGACAAAACCCAAATAAGTCCACAACCACTGAGATAAAGAAAGCCATATGGCTCTAGCTCTCGGCCAAGGCACAGAGATATTTATTACATGTTTACTGTGCAGCACTTAGCGCCTCTTCACTTCCCAAAGGAAACAAGCAAGAGACTAAATTCATCCTTTCTCTTTTAACATCCCCCCCATTAAAATGAGTCCATTTCTAAAAATAATACTTGAAAATTAAAATTCTTGCAACTAGTACAGAGCCCTTCGCTTCTGCTATGTATGAAAATATCAAGTAAACACCTTCAAAGCCCCAGGCCAGGATGGTAGGACAGGTGAGTCGGCTTAGAATGCTCCCCAACAAAGCTACTCAAAGGGGATCCAAGGTTCCCTTGACTTTTGGCTGCCAGTGTTCACTGAGGAAATTTACTAGGCTGGTCTACTGAGACAGTATTTCAACAACAAATATTTACTGAACACTTTAATATCTGCCTGACATTATGCTGGTGGCTAGAGAAAAAAAGTATGGTTCCTGGTATTCTGAGGTGTTATAATCTAGTAGCAGAGACAGGCACACAAATAGTAAATAATAACCACACAAAGGCTTTCTTTACAAATACAACAAACGTGACAAAGCTGACACTAGAAGGCCTGACATCAATGTGAGTGAGAATTAGTTCCTTTATTTGCTCCATTTATTCATTTCGTTAGATAGCTGGAGTTGGGGGGAGAAAGAGACACTTGTTGTGAACATAGTTTTGAATTTATAGTCCACTAATTCAGAGATGTGAAGTAGTAAAATTGATGCAACCTAACCAAATACCCACACTAGCATGGGCTGCGCAAAAGCCAAAATCTGGATGTGGGTATGCAATTAGGGTCTCCTATGTGGGCGGCAGGAAGTCAACTATTAGAAATGAGCTGCCTCGCAGGGTCTGTGTTAGTGAGAAGCCACACTCAGGAGCCAGGGCTCTCAGATGTGAGGTTTGGCATCTGAACTGCTGGGTTGAATGCCCACTCTTGATACTGGTTCTATTAACTATTAAATAGATACAAATACTATGACCTGATTTTTACCTTTCACTATTATCATTAGAATTGTTGGCTTTTTCTTCCTCAGAAACAATCATGGTAAATCATTTATGATTTTTTATTTATACTATTGTAATTATATATACTGTTTGTATATATGTTATTCTCACTTTAATATTACTGGCTTTGTACAACTTGCTTTTTTTCACTCAACATTGTATATCTGAGATTATTTGCATTGTGGCTGCCATTTATTTATACCATTGTATAAATATTCTACAAAGATATCATGTAGGGCTTACTTTGCACGCACCAGGATCCCAGATGAGTGCCACTTTGTATCTTGGCTGCATCCCTTCCCTTCCTGGGAAAGCAGTAGAGATGGCCCAAACTTTGGAACCCTGTACCTACGAGGGAGACCTGGAAAAAGCTCCTGGCTCCTGGCTCCTGGCTTCAGATCAGCTCAGCTCAGCCACTGCAGCCACCTGGGGAGTGAACCAGCATACAAAAGCTCTTTGTCTCTACATCTCTCTGTAAATCTGCCTTTCCAATAAAAAATAAAAAGTAAATCTTAAAACAAAATCTGTAACATTAAAAAAAGAATATCATGCAATTTATTTACCCAATCTACGGCTGACATTTTCTCCTTTTTGCCCTTGCAAACTGAGCTGCTACAGATGTTCTTGTGCATGAGAGCAAGAATGTCTGTAAACATATACACACAAGTGAAATTTCTTAGGCAAAGGGTATGTACATCATATACATCTACAACTTGTTAAATATTGTCAACTCGGTCTGCAAAATTACTGTAGCTACATTCCCTCCATACTTCATGAGCATTCCTGTTACTCCACATCCTTGCCAACCCTGGCTATCACCAGACTGAAAATGTTGGTCCATGTAGTAGCAGGTGGAAAGTAACAGACAGTGGCTCTAGTTTTCATCTCCTTGGTTAGTAGTGAGGTTGGATGTCTTTTTATGTGTGTGTTAGTCATTTGGATTTCTCCTATGAGATGCCAATTCAAATATTTTGAAGTTTCAATGATATCATCCGCCTTTTCCTCATTGTTTCTGAGCATATTCTGGACCTCAATTCTTCATTGTTTATGATTTGATGTTTCATTTTTTGTGGAATCTTCTGATGTGTCCAAGTTCTTAATGTTTGCAAACTTTTAATCTTTGCACTTAGTGATTTCTGTGTTTTGAACAACCATTCTCTGTTTCAAGGACACAACGGTATTCCCCTCTATGGCCTTCTTGGTTTTACAGTTTTGTTTTGCACACACATCTGCCTATCCATCTGGAGTTGATCTGATATAATGTAGAGATCTTATTTCAGATTTTTTTAATCTTAAAAATCTCAGCCCCCTGATTTATTTTTTTCAGCCCCTTGGTTTCTAATCTTGGTTTTGGTATACCCTAAGATTCAACAGATATATGTAATAGTTTCTGGAATTTCTTTTTGGAAATCTCATTTCAACATTTGCCACATTAAAACAACTGTCATAAGACTCTATGTTCATTGTTCTATTTTTTTTTACTTTTAGAAATGGATTTCCCAATTGTTCTCCAGCCCACAAATGCAAGTGAGAAGACACAGCTAATCAAAGAAGGACCTAGAAGTTACTGCACGGACTCTTGATAAGGAGCTCACTGAGGGTCCAAGGAGCCTCCTCTCGGTCCAGCTAGGTCTCCAGGTGATCAAGGAGATGGAGGGGCGAATGAAATGCTGTGAACTTTTCCACACTTGTATTTTATTTTTATGTTAGAGAAAGATGATTGCTATATGACTTTCTCAGTATGCAGACCTTATCCCTGAGTGGAATTTTGAATGAAACTCATTTTCTTGTGATGAATAAAGGCCCCCATGGTTGTTTTAAGCTCCTTGTGTGAGGTTGAGAAATGGCCTTGGGCAGCTGTTATGAGCTTGTCCTTTATGGGTGTCAGCCCTCATTTGTCACAAACTAAAGTGGTCTCAAAACAAAAGCCACTTTTCATCCATTTGCCTAATTGCAGTATTCATATCAGCCACAGTATCAGCGGCAAATCAGGAGCAGTAGAGGAATTGTGTGCAGAGTTCTGTCTCTGGCAAAATTCACTATAGTTATAGACTATTTCACAAAGAAGGAAAAGACAATTAGGCTTAAAAAGACAAATTGCACTGTTTTAAAATTTGTTTTTTGGAGGATTAAAAAATTAACTGAAAAGTGACAAGAAAATCAGGAAGAAACAGATATTATGTGTACTTTCAAACTGGCTTTAGCAAATCAACTTCAATCTGACTGGACCTTTAAGAGATTCCAAGGAGTATTCTGGGATAGAGCCGATCCCAAGTAGGGTGTTGATCATATTTTTAGTGAAATTTTTTTAATTGGTCCAGATTAGCCAGACTGAATAAAAGAAATGCATGAGGTGAAAGTAAAATTCTAAGTTCTATAGTCTAAATTTGCATTTAGAGAGTCATTATCTTATTTTAATGGATTTAATTATGTTCATTAGAAAATGCTGAGCTCTATGTATATTGGGAAATTTAAGGTCAGATGTCATCTCTACTTGTTTGATTCTTAAATTCTTGGTGTAGCAAAAACCTTGTGCTTTTCCTGAAATATAGTACAGCAGCAAACATATACGTCTCTCCTAGACCTTTCTTAGTTCTTTAAGACCTTATTCTGTTTTTATGTAATATTGCATGAAATGCCATTCTCCTTTTTCTTATTTCTTACCCTTCCATACCAGACTATAGTCAATAACTGTTGAATATATTGTGAGAATTACTGTCATTAACAGTAGAGTTTGGAAGTCATTAAAACTCTGTGCTAACTCTTGAGTTAATGGATTTTTCCCCCTATATAATTAAATAGAAAGATCTTTGTTTTGCAAGTTAAGAAATTTGGATCTAATGTTAAATTAAAGATTATTTTTATTATTTTTATTGGAACTATACAAGAGTACATTTCCATCCGATGATTCACTCCCCAAGAGCCGCAACGTCGATACTATGATGAAGTTTCACTGCAGAGTTTGGTAATGCCTAACAGGCAGGGAGCTGGAACCTGTTAGAACCGGCGGGATTTGTGCAAGGTGAGGACTTAACCACTTGCGCTAATGTTAAATTCTCAAATTTATCCCCAGAACCAAGTGATAAAATGATTATAAGATTAATGAGTACCCTGTAACACAGTTTGTAACTAGCTTCATGGTAGAGATAAAATTGCTGAGGTAAAGAATGTCATTTATTTCACAAATGTAAAGTGATTTTAGATGAATTTATCTATGTTGACACAGATAAATGTAACAGGTCTTCCTTATAAAGATTCTTCACAAAGTTTATGGAAAACAAAGCTAAAAGACACCTTTTAGTGCACAAATGCTTGAAATGCATGAACATTTGGGGGTCAAAAAAGTTCAGGAAAATGCATATTACATTTGATGAAATTATGAAAATATAGACATGATTTTTTAATTTTTTCACTAAAATAAAATTCTCCTTTAATTCCTTTTTCCATGAACTTTTTTGTAGCACTTTCATATAAACTTAACAGCAAAGTCCAGACAGACTCCCAAGTTTAACCAGTGAGTGTTTTTTTTGGGGGGGGGGAGTTGTATTTGATAGATGAATGCATTCCACACTTAGAGGAAATGATAATATAAATATCCCAGCCTGTGGATGATCTGAGCCACTGCAGTTCTTTCCTGTGGTCTCTCTAAGAAGCAGATCAGGCCTGTTTCTGAATAACAGCTTTTAAAATCACAAAGCTTTTTTTTTTTAAGATTTATTTATTTTTATTGGAAAGTCAGATATACAGAGAGGAGGACAGACAGAGAGGAAGATCTTCCATCCAATGATTCACTCCCCAAGTGACCGCAATGGCCGGAGCTACGCCAATCCAAAGCCAGGAGCCAGGAACTTCCTCCAGGTCTCTCACGTGGGTGCAGGGTCCCAAGGCTTTGGGCTGTCCTCAACTGCTTTCCCAGGCCACAAGAGCTGGATGGGAAGTGAGGCTGCCAGGATTAGAACTGGTACCCATATGGGATCCCGGGGCATTCAAGGGGAGGACTTTAGCCACTATGCCACACCACCAGGCCCAGAATCACAAAGCTCCCTTTTTCCCAAAGCCTCATTTTTAATTTTTACATGAATTTGTTTTGTTTTTGTTTTTTCACTTCTCTTCCCAGCTCACCCAGGAAGCTGGTGCAAGAGTGATTAAGATGAGAACAGGACATGAATCAGAATCAGGATCAGAGTCGGAGGACCAAATCCCTGGAGGGTGGTGGGCAGTGTCTCTCTCAAAGGCCTGGTTTCTGGCTAAAATGATGTTGGGTAAATACAAGCAGGTGAATGCCTATGTGAGAGCAAGAATTCTGCAGAATGTCTTCCAGCTACAGAGAAACACGAGGCAGCTCTTCATCTGAGGCAGCTGCTTAAGCTGTCAGTGGGGGGCGTCACCAAGGAGCTGCCACCCAGCATCATCTGTGATCATTCTGAATCCAGAATCGTCTTAGCAGACACTTCAGAGACAAAAGACCTGCACTGACTGTGGGCCTGAGGGGTAGTCATGCCGTGTGAAATGGGAAGCCCTCTCCTAGAGCTTGCTCTCCATTTATCTTTTTGCCATCTTATGTTAGAACATTAAACACATACATGCATTTCTTTGAAGATTAGAATTTTTAAAAAGGACTTACTGATTTGAAAGACAGAGTACCAGGGAATGAAAAGGAGAGACAGAGGGAGGAGAGAACTTGTATTCACTGGTTCACTTCCCAGATATCTGCAATGGCTGGGGATGAACCAAGTTGAAACTGGGCCAGGCTGAAGCCAGGGGCCTGCAACTCCACACAAGTCTCCCACACAGGGGCAGGAACACAAACACTTGGCTATCTTAAGGTTGCATTAGCAGGAAGTTGGATGAGAACTGGAGGAGACAGAAGATTAACCAGTGCCCATATGGGATTCCTGCATTGCCAGCAGAAGCTTAATCCATTTTGCCACAATGCCAGTCCTATGTACCTTTCCATAAATTATGGCAAGTTCCCTCCCTGATTTCTATCCTTTGTCCCCAATTCTTGCAGTCAAAATCCCAGCGGTCTGGCTCTGGTATCAGGAGTAGAAATCACTGGAAAGGCTTGCTGGGCAAATAAGGACAACTGACTTTTAAACTCAAACCAAAGGGTCTGGCATGATAGTTCAATTGACTAATCCTATACCTACATGGGCCAGCATCCTATATGGGCACCAGTTTGTGTCTTGCTGCTCCACTTCCTATCTAGCTCCCTGCTTGTGGCCTGGAAAAGCAGTAGAGAATGGCCCAAAGCCATCCTCAACCTGAGTGGGAGACCGAGAAGAAGCTCCTAGTTCCTGGCTACTGGCTCCCGGCTCTGGATTGGCCCAGCTCTGGATACTGTGGCCATTTGGGCAGTGAATCAGTGGATGGAAGCTCTTTGTTTCTCTGACTTTCCATCTCTCTGTAAATCTGTCTTTTCAATATAAATAAATAAATCTCAAAACATACACACAACCCGTGAAAACAAAAAACAAAACAAAACAACTACCTTGGTTTTGGAAACAGATCATGCAATGGAGGCAGATGCCAGGGTCTGCTCCTTTATGGCATAGTTGATAAAGGCTAGTTACTTCTCTGCAAGTAAGGAAGCCCAGATCTCAACAATACTTTCTCACAATTGTCTTGGGTACAAAATAAATGCAAATATACAGAATGGGGTGCTATGAGGTCAGGGTAGCTACCTGTCCTGCTCCCTGCCCCCTTCAGATCATAACAGTATCATCAAGGATACAATTGCAGTGGATACAGATGTTGTAAGTCCCAGAGGTCTTGCAGGCTGGACCAGGGCAAGGATATCTGAGGGGATTAGTTCACCTTCAAAGCTGAAGATGCCATTAAAAAAAAATGATACTGATGACAAACACCCACTCCCACCAGGTCACCTCTGCTTCAGGACTCCCCATAGCATTGAAGGCAGATCAGAGCTACCATGAAAGCAGCCAGCTGGCCCACGAGGCTGAAGAGGCCTGGGGAACAAGTGTCTTACTTGCTGATGAGGAGGACTTCTTCAAGGGTGTAACAGGTCTTGGAAGCCCCTTGCTCCACAGAAGAAAGAATCTTCTTTCCACTCATTCACTCCCTGAATGGCTGTAATCGCCAGAGTTGGGCCAGTTCAAAGCCAGGAGCCTTCCCAGGCCATTAGCAGGGAGCTAGACTAGAAGAGGAGCTGCTAGGACTCCAACCTGTGCCCAAGTGGGATGCTGGTACCACAGGTAGGGGCTTAGCCTGACATGACACAGCACTGGCCCTGATATTCTATTTCTTTAGTTCAAATGATGCAGAGAGTAAAACACCTTGGATATGGCCTAAACAGGAGACATAGTCCAGCATGCCATTCCTTTGCTACCATTACTTTTGAATTAAAAGAATAAAATAAAACAGGTGACCAGACACCTGAGAACCAATCACTCACGGTTTTTCTGTGTTTATTCCTTTGATCTGTATCTTCCTCACTTACTACCTTATTCCTTGGCACTTGGTAATCACCATGAATTCTATTCTCTGTTTCTATACATTGAATGTTTGGGGATTCCATGTAGAAGTGTGATCATGTGAAATTTAGCTTCTATGCCTGGCTTACTTCATTAAACAGTGTGCTTTACTGCCCAGACTTTTGTTTGGAAGTCTGGGCTACCAGAAGGGCTGCTACAATGCTGCCCACTGAGTTTTGAGGAGGTGAGATGGCTCCACTGAGAGGGTCCTCTAAACTGAATTGAGAATCTGGGGGAGAGTCTTGCTAAGTACCTAATATTTGTCTTTTTTCAATTCTTGAGCATCTCTAGATCACGGATAAAAAACTGAGATTAAAGTCCTATGTAACCAGATTCTATAAAATAAAATCTTAACATTATAGAAAGTTCAGATTAGTAGTGGCTTCCAGAAGTACATTTTTTGTCAGAAGTATATTTGAAAGTCAGAGTTTACATGTGTACTTCCCACAGAGCAGAAGACAAGAAAGGAAACTAACAGCTGTTGGGTAATTGATTAATTCTCACAGTCTATGCTACTTCTGCAAAAGGCCTTTCTCCAAAAGCAGACCTAAACATGCTCAATGTCAAAAGAACCAGTAAGTATGATACAACTTTCTGGAATTTCCAACTGTTCCAATGTTGACCTCAGGAAGCAAAACCAAACTCCTAGAATCAAATCAACAAAGGACAGTTGCTAGAACAGTCAGCTTACCACTGGGTTGCTGCTGATAGCTGAAGATCTCATCATCAGTGTCCCCGATGCCCAGAAGCCTACTGGGCACATCCTGGCCCCAGGGCTGGGCTGGGGAGTCCTACCCAACAAGGGGATTTGCTGCTTTGAAGTCATCTGCATTGCCACCAACCATCTCCACTCATCATTTCTTCTCAAAATGCTAATTTATAACACACTTTGCTTTCTGGTGAAGAATAATTGAAGGAACTTTTTTTTTTTTTTTAAAGTTTTAAGGTGTAACATTTTCTTATACCTTAAAACATGCCCTGGGCCCGGTACGGTGGTCTAGTGGTTAAATCCTCGTCTTGCATCT
The DNA here is from genome assembly GCF_017591425.1 of Ochotona curzoniae. Classification (NCBI taxonomy): domain Eukaryota; kingdom Metazoa; phylum Chordata; class Mammalia; order Lagomorpha; family Ochotonidae; genus Ochotona; species Ochotona curzoniae. The sequence continues at coordinate 54,089 of NW_024466714.1, forward strand.
GCTGGGATCCCATATGGGTGCCAGTTTGTATCCTGGCTGCTCCACTTCCCATCCAGCTCCCTGCTTGTGGTCTGGGAAAGCAGTCGAGGACAGCCCAAAGCCTTGGGACCCTGCACCCATGTGGAGGCCTGGAAGAAGCTCTGGCTTCTGATCTTTCTCTGTCTTGCCTCTTCTCTGTATATCTGCCTTTCCAACAACAACTACTACTACTACAACAAGAAAAAAATCTTTTAAAAAATGCTCCACCCGGCCATGCCTACATTACCTAGCTTTTACACTGTCATCATTTGAATTATTGATTACAATTTCAGCAACATTTGAAGCTAATCTTGTCTTAAAAAACATAATGGAAGACAGATAATGAAAGCAAATTAAGTCATTGTATTGATTAACTTATAAACATAATAGTTTCAAATAAAATGCCCTCATTTAAAGCATGTGTCTGGGGGCCTGGTGTGGTACTGTGGCAGACTAATCCTGCTCCAGTGGAACCAGCATCCCATATGGGCACTGATTCTCACTCAGCCTGGCTGCTCCACTTCCCATCCAGCTTGCTGCCAATGGCCTGAGAAAGCAGTAAGGCCTAGAAGAAGCTCCTGCCTCCCAGCTTCAGACTGGCCAGATCCTGACTTGTAGCCATCCGGGATTGAACCAGCTGATGAGAGATCTTTCTTCTCCATTTCTCCCTCTTTCTCTCCTCCCTGTAACTCTTTCAAGTAAAATAAATCTTTAAAGAAAAATGTCTCTATTGTATTTGGTATGGAAATTATTTCTTAAATCAATGGGTAGTATACTGGGATATTAAATGTTTAACTATCAAAACCTGAAAAAATATGTCATCCTAAATAAGAGGGTAAAATTTCAATAGAAAAATTTCACTCTCCTGCTGTGTCCTGCATTTCTTAGCTCTGTGATATTCTCTTCCCGCTACCATTAGTTACTACTTTACCAACAGGAATTGCACAGGAGGCATGTATAGACATGTGCAAATAAGAGAATGTGTACAACATGTAAAGAGTATTTTGAAATGTTTATGGGAAAGTGGAGTAAAAATGTAAGAGGCAGGTGTCTGGCACAGCAGCTAAGATGTATCTTGGCATACCACATGCCATTTCAGAGTGCCTAGGTCTGAGTCCTAGTTCTGCTTAAGTCCAGCTTCCTGCTAAGGCACACCCTGAAAGGCAGAAGGAATGGCGGGGGTATCCAGGTTCCTGTCACTCGCATGAAGACGTGGGCAGAGCGACAGGCGCTGGTTTTGGCCTGGCTCAGCTCTTAACTGTTGCTGGTATTCCAGGAATGAGCCAGCAGATGGAAGATCTTCTCTGTGTCTGTCTCTATCTTTCAAATAAAATAAAAATAAGCAAACATTTTAAAATATTTATTTTGTTGCAAAAACTGAAGTTCACATTTTATTTCAGAATGTACAGTTTTCATGAAGTTTTTGAAGATCCTCTTCTATGCATAGATATAAAAAGTTTTTCGGGCCCGGCACGGTGGCGCAAGTGGTTAAGGTCCTCGCCTTGCACGCCTGGGATCCCATATGGGCGCCGGTTCTATCCCGGCAGCTCCGCTTCCCTTCCAGCTCCCTGCCTGTGGCCCGGGAAAGCAGTCCAGGATGACCCAAAGCCTTGGGACCCTGCACCCGCGTGGGAGACCCGGAAGAGGCTCCTGGCTCCTGGCTTCGGATCGGCATAGTATCGGCCCGTTGCGCTCACTTGGGGAGTGAATCATCGGACGGAAGATCTTCCTCTCTGTCTCTCCTCTCTGTATATCCGCCTTTCCAATAAAAAAAAATAATAATAAAAATAAATCTTTAAAAAAAATAAAAAGTTTTCCACCTAAGTTATATCCTAGTTCTATTTCACAGCTTTAGATATTACTTCCTTCATTTTTAAATTAGTTGGTTTTCACCTGAAGGTAGGGGGCAGGGGACAAAAGAGAGAGGAGTTCTTCGATCTACTGGTTCATTCCCCAAATGCTCACACCAGCTGGGGATGGACAAGACTGAAGCCCCGCGCCTCCAACTCAGTCCAGTTTCTGGAGTGGCTGCCCAACTGCTGAAGCGGTCGTCAGATGTCATCCAGCTTGTGCATTAACAGCAGGCTGGAATCAGAAGCAGAACCAGGCCTCACACTCAGGCGCTTTCAAAACAAGACAACAGCATCCCAATCTATGACTTCACTGCTAAGCTAAATGCCAGCCCACTCCCGTTGTTGCTAAGCAATTGGATGAAGTCTGTTCTAGATCATAGCTATAGGGTTCTCTGTCCCATGTGCTAACCAAAACAACTTGTATGTGGCTAAACAAAAATAAAAAGGATGAAAAAACAAAAATGTATTTTTCTTTATGATTTCTTTATTAGTTTGCTAGAGCTGCAAAATGCCATTGACTTAGGTGAATTTCACAGCAGAAATGCATTTTCTCACAGTTTTGGAAGCTAGAAGTTTCAAAGCAAGGTGTCAGCAGATTTCGTTTCCCCTGGGACTTCTCTCAGTGGTCTGAAGACGGCTGCCTTCCCCCTGTGTCGTTACAGGGGCGTGACTCAGTGGGTGCACAGGTCTCAAACAGCACCACATTCAGGTTAAAGGCCTGCCTAAGGACTCCACGTTAACACTAGTAAGTACCTCTTAAAAGGCTTTACCTGCAGAAGTAATCACCTTCTGCGGTACTGGTGACTGGGAACTCAACACATGAGGTTGGGGCAGAGGACAATATCATCTAACCGCTAAGACTGTGGGTTCCTTTCTCAAAATTGTGCCACAATTCAGTTTACTTTACTTGAACCATGTGGTTTCTGTAAAGCTGCCCTGACTTTCGCTGAGTCTGCAGGTTGGCTCCTTTTATCAGTAAGTTCCACATCCTCCTCTTTCTTGGACTTTGTTTTCATGGATGTACGTCTATGGCAGGCACAGATGACAAAAGTCTTTCAGCAAAGGACTCACTTGCCCAGCTACCAGGAGGCTGGTTAAGCAGTAGCCTCCAGGAGTTAACCTCCCCAGATTTCTGAGATGAGTAGCCTTTGGCCAACCACTGCGTGGTGCAAGGGCCAGCCCATTGAGGCACAAAACCAGACTCTGCTGAGGGAAATCTTAGCTCAGGGGAGCTACTGACGTTGTCAGATCTCTAGCCCTCTCTGACGGCTAACTCCCGGCCAAGTCTGCGCCCACCCTTTCCCATTCACACTAAGTAGTTAACCAGTAAAAATTTCGCACTCTAATTCTCAATTTCAGTTTCCTGGAGAACTCAATATTCTCAACTAGTGTCCATTCTTTGTTTCTTCCAGCTTTTAAGTTCCCAACTGTATGCACTACACAAGCAGTGAGAGCAGCTGGGGGGCACAGAGAACACTTAAGGCCTAGTTGTATAGTGTTTCAAAACATCCTTTGCTCACACAACCTCTGTGTGAATTTCAGTCACAAGAAACAAAGCCAGAATTTACACAGTCTTGGCTGTCATGGAACCTGTTATTCGGTCAAGCTTACTGTTGGGGAACGGGACAAAATAAGGGAGAAGCCCAAGAGGAAAGGTATGTGTGGCACTGCAATGACGGCCATGGCCGTGACCTCTACAGAGAAGAAACACGTTGTTCACTACCCTTGTAAAATAAGGAGAAAACAGGAAAAGGACAAAAGTTCTTTCCTCTCAGACGAATAAACAGTGTTCTGCTTATTATCTTGGGGGATGTAACACAGCTCCCTAACTTCCCGCGGCAGTAATCTTAAAACTCTTAGAAACAACACAAACTTTTAAAGATGTTATCAGTTTGTTAATTACCAAAATATCAAAACATGCAAAAGGAATAAAATTAAAACCAGTGCATTTTGTCCAAACAGTCTTGAGCTTACT